>NC_084553.2:20535950-20630950 GCF_033978685.3 Nerophis lumbriciformis | reverse complement strand
AGTACTAGTAGCTGTTACTTTTTTTTGATCACTGTGATTAAACAAATGCACAAAACTTGAAGTCATGAGTATTTGGAACCAAAAAATATAGTATTGGGCTTCAAGATGAAATCAACTATAAAGCTGTAGGAATTATTAATACAGTGATAACTGATCTTACAAGCTCAATTCATTGACTATTAAAAAAAAACAAAAAAAAACTGATTTCCTGGTATTGCACCAAAATAACTGATTGTGAGAATTTGAAATATTTTAAAGCAAATCCTCCATGAATTACATTAAAACTAATAGTCATTTCATGACAAAAATACATATTTTATGGCCCTTTTAATGATAAAAAAATAAATATATTTAATGTAATTTTTATCTAATGACTATTTGTACAGTTTTTAAGCCATTATTAGCCGTATTGAGAGGCAACATTAAAAACACTAAACAGAAAGAAACACAAATTAATTGGTCAGTAACTAGGGCTGCAACTAAAGATTATTTTAATAGTCGACTAGTCAGCGATTATTTTTTTGATTAGGATGTCCGATAATATTGGACTGCCGATATTATCGGCCGATCAATGCTTTAAAATGTAATATCGGAAATTATCGGTATCAGTTTCAAAATTATCGGTATCGGTTTCAAAAAGTAAAATTTATGACTTTTTAAAACGCCACTGTGTACACGGACGTAGGGAGAAGTACAGAGCGCCAAAAAACCTTAAAGGCACTTCCTTTGCGTGCCGGAATAGTCACATAATATCTACGGCTTTTCACACACACAAGTGAATGCATAGCATACTTTTGGTCAACAGCCATACAGGTCACACTGAGGGTCGCTATATAAACAACTTTAACACTGTTACAAATATGCGCCACACTGTCAACCCACACCAAACAAGAATGACAAACACATTTCGGGAGAACATCCGCACCGTAACACAACATAAACACAACAGAACAAATACCCAGAACCCCTTGCAGCACTAACTCTTCCGGGACGCTACAATATACACCCCCCGCTACTAAAAATAATTAACTTTGTGACTTCAATAATAAATATGGCTGTGCCATGTTGGCATTTTTTTCCATAACTTCAGTTGATTTATTTTGGAAAACCTTGTTACATTGTTTAATGCATCCAGCGGGGCATCACAACAAAATTAGGCATAATAATGTGTTAATTCCACGACTGTATATATCGGTATCGGTTGATATCGCAATCGGTAATTAAGAGTTGGAGAATATCGGAATATCGGATATCGGCAAAAAAGCCATTATCGGACATCTCTAGTTATTATGAATGTGTTAATTCCACGACTGTATATATCGGTATCGGTTGATATCGGAATCGGTAATTAAGAGTTGGACAATATCGGATATCGATAAAAAAGCCATTATCGGACATCTCTAGTTTTAATCATTTGTAAAAGTTGTGCAGACAGAATTAAAAAAGATGAAGCAGTCATATTTTTTTGTGTGACAAATGCTTGGTTTGGATCCATAGATATTCTGATATTCTTCATTGTTGGCCTTGTTTATTCCCAGACAAACAGGTTATTGGTCTGGTGGAGAACCAGAGTGATTGGTACCTGGGAAACCTGTGGAAAAATCACAAACCCTGGCCTGCACTTGGCCGAGGCTTCAACACAGGTAGCATCCTGACATGAGATGACAGTATGTACAGCATGTATCTCCAATGCTGCACACTGGCAGATGATGAGAGTAATTCAAGTCATATTTATATTATAACATTAGGTGTCATTCTCCTGTACTTGGAGAGATTGCGGCGAATCAAATGGGAGCAGATGTGGCGTCTGACAGCAGAGAAAGAGTTAATGAACATGCTCAGTACATCGCTGGCTGATCAAGTGAGAACAAACTGAAAACAATAATGTCTCATACAGTGGTACCTCAACTCACGAGCTCAATTGATTCAAAGACAAAGCTTGTAACTCAAACACATGTATCTCAAATCAGTGTCCCCGAGTGAAATAATTGAAATCAATTGAAATTCATTAAAACACACAACACTTGCAACACGTGACATGTCTTTTAAAAAGAAAAACTAACTTTTTAGACAAATACTGTATGAAAAACAATACAACAGAATGTAGTACCAACAACTGCAGTAGTTTTATGAAGTAATGTAATACCAATGTACAATACGGCAACAGTTCACCCTCACTAGTGCTGCTCTAAAAGCTGGTTGTTTATACTTAGGAGAGCAAACTTCAACAATATCTCCTAAAGCTGCTTCCCTGTCAAACACAGCTTCTCCATATTTTCATGGACAATAGTTCTCCATTTTAGATAATATTTAAACACATATGGCTGTCTTAAAAGCTGGATCCTGCTTCAGTCTGGTACACCAGCAGTGCCACACTCCAAATGCCCCGCCAAGTCTGCTACACACATGATTAGGTTTTTAATGATTTATCTATTCAGGTTAATGAATATAGTCTTCTTCTTCTCAGCACTGTCCTTCTCACTTACTCTCTTTGTTAACTATGTTTTTTAACATTGTTATGCCAATCTCTAGCTATAAGCTATTACCAGATGGCTTGAGATGGATCTTAAAAGGTTAATTTTGGCCCATATTGCTATGCCACCTGGCGGGAGGGAGGCTATAAAAAAATGTATGCTCGCAACTTAAATTACTGTACAACAGAAAGTCGAGAGACAGCCGTATCTCAAAATACTCATAAGTTGATGTTCCACTGTTTTCAGGCAAACACAAACACCGATATTTTCAAAATACATATTTTTCCACTCCAGTGTTGAAAACATTTATATAGTCTGAGTTTCTCAAAAGCTGTGTTAATCTCCTTATTTTTACACAAAAGGCCAAAACTGTGTTGGTGAGGACATACGTATCGCCTCAGTTTGACGGTTAATGTAAAATAATAAGTAAAAGCTTCTTATTCTTTTTAGGACATCTTCAATGCTTTCATAAAGCAGAACCCAGTCTTGGTCCATCAGTTGCCCTGCTTCTGGAACGTTCAGCTGTCTGATCACACACGATCTGAACTCTGCTACACTGATGTTTCTGACCTCAAGGTACGCTTCAACTATGTTACAGTCATAGCCAACCCCTCAGGCCACAATGATCGCAAATAATAACCTCTACCGCGAGGTTATGTAATTGTGTGGATAGTTAGTTATAAAGCAACATAGCTCAAAATATGGGTGGATTTTGATGAAACTTTCAGGAAATTTAAAAACGAGATAAGAACCACCTGATTGGATTTTGGGGGTGCTGCATCATGATCTGACAAACATGCTGCCTATGTGGGTTGTGTTGCTAAGTCCTCTTTTTCTAAGCCAACCTTTTTTTCCCCCGAAAGGTGCTTGTATATTTTGTGAGTAACGGGACAGGATTGTTTGCGCTTGTTTTTTAAATTGTGGTTGCTTATTTGCACTTGCTTTTTTGTCCCCACTATAAAGCAAAACATGTGTGCGCTGGTATCGAGTTTGTCCTTTCTACACGTTTCCTGATAATCACACAGCTGGTCAACTTGACATGGCCCCATAAACACTCATGCAAATGACATAATTGCAACTTTGTCAGAACCCAGACTGACGGAGAAACAGATGATGCGATAAAGTGACAATTAAATGCACTCACTGCGGAAAAATGTCATACATACATCCATCCATCCATCCATCTTCTTCCGCTTATCCGAGGTCGGGTTGGGGGGCAGCAGCCTAAGCAGGGAAGGCCCAGACCTTCCTCTCCCCAGCCACTTCGTCCAGCTCCTCCCGGGGGATCCCAAGGCGTTCCCAGTCCAGCCGGAAGACATAGTCTTCCCAACGTGTCCTGGGTCTTCCCCGTGGCCTCCTACCGGTTGGACGTGCCCGTAACACCTCCCTAGGGAGGCGTTCGGATGGCATCCTGACCAGATGCCCGAACCACCTCATCTGGCTCCTATCGATGTGGAGGAGCAGCGGCTTTACTTTGAGCTCCTCCCGGATGACAGAGCTTCTCACCTTATCTCTAAGTGAGAGCCCCGCCACCCGGCGGAGGAAGCTCATTTCGGCCGCTTGTACCCGTGATCTTGTCCTTTTGATCATAACCCAAAGCTCATGACCATAGGTGAGGATGGGAACGTAGATCGACGGGTAAATTGAGAGCTTTGCCTTCTGGCTCAGCTCCTTCTTCACCACAACGGATCGCTACAGTTTCCGCATTACTGAAGATGCCGCACCGATCCGCCTGTCGATCTCACGATCCACTCTTCCCTCACTCGTGAACAAGACTCCGAGGTACTTGAACTCCTCCACTTGGGGTAAGATCTCCTCCCCAACCCGGAGATGGCACTCCACCCTTTTCCGGGCGAGAAACATGGACTCGGACTTGGAGGTGCTGATTCTCATCCTAGTCGCTTCACACTAGGCTGCGAACCGATCCAGTGAGAGCTGAAGATCTTGCCAGATGAAGCCATCAGGACCACATCATCTGCAAAAAGCAGAGACCTAATCCTGCAGCCACCAAACCAGATACCCTCAACGCCCTGACTACGCCTAGAAATTCTGTCCATAAAAGTTATGAACATAATCGGTGACAAAGGGCAGCCTTGTCCAACCCTCACTGAAAACGGGTCCGACTTACTGCCGGCGATGCGGACCAAGCTCTGACACTGATCATACAGGGAGCGGACCGCCACAATCAGACAGTCCGTTACCCCATACTCTCTGAGCACTCCCCACAGGACTTCCCGGGGTACACGGTCGAATGCCTTCTCCAAGTCCACAAAGCACATGTAGACTGGTTGGGCAAACTCCCATGCACCCTCAAGGAACCTGCCCAGGGTATAGAGCTGGTCCACAGTTCCACGACCAGGACGAAAACCACACTGTTCCTCCTGATTCCGAGGTTCGACTATCCGGCGTAGCCTCCTCTCCAGTACACCTGAATAGACCTTACCGGGAAGGCTCAAGAGTGTGATCCCACGATAGTTGGAACACACCCTCCGGTTCCCCTTCTTAAAGAGAGGAACCACCACCCCGGTCTGCCAATCCAGAGGTACCGCCCCCGATGTCCACGCGATGTTGTAGAGTCTTGTCAACCAAGACAGCCCCACAGCATCCAGAGCCTTAAGGAACTCCAGGCGGATCTCATCCACCCCCGGGGCCTTGCCATCAAGGAGCTTTTTAACTACCTCGGCAACCTCAGCCTCAAAAATAGGAGAGCCCACCACAGATTCCCCAGGCACTGCTTTCTCATAGGAAGACGTGTTAGTAGGATTGAGGATGTCTTCGAAGTATTCCCCCCACCGATCCACAACATCCGCAGTCGAGGTCAGCAGAACACCAACCCCACCATACACGGTGTTGACATTGCACTGCTTTCCCTTCCTGAGGCGGCGGATGGTGGTCCAGAATCGCTTATAAGTCGTTTTCCATGGCTTCCCCGAACTCCTTCCAGAGGTGGGAATTGAAACAGGAGACTCTGCTAGGCGTTCCCAGCAAACCCTCACAATGCGTTTGGGCCTGCCAGGTCTGTCCGGCATCCTCCCCCACCATCGTAGCCAAGTCACCAACAGGTGGTGATCGGTAGAAAGCTCTGCCCTTCTCTTCACCCGAGTGTCCAAAACATGTGACCGCAAATCCGATGACACAACTACAAAGTCGATCATGGAACTGCGGCTTAGGTTGTCCTGGTGCCAAGTGCACATATGGACACCCTTATGTTTGAACATGGTGTTTGTTATGGACAATCTGTGACGAGCACAAAAGTCCAATAACAAAACACCACTCGGGTTCAGATCCGGGGGCCATACTTCCCAATCACGCCTCTCCAGGTTTCACTATCGTTGCCAACATGAGCGTTGAAGTCCCCCAGTACAACGAGGGAATCACCCGGGGGAGCACTCTCCAGCACTCCCTCGAGTGAATCCAAAAAGGGTGAGTACTCTGAGCTGCCGCTTGGCGCGTAAGCGCAAACAACAGTCAGGACCCGTCCCCCCACCCGAAGGCAGAGGGAAGCTACCCTCTTGTCCACTGGGTTGAACTCCAATGTGCATTCATTGAGCCGGGGGGAAACAAGAATTTCCACCCCAGCCCGTCGCCTCCCACTGCTGGCAACGCCAGAGTAAATGGTAAATGGTAAATGGGTTGTACTTGTATCACGCTTTTCTACCTTTTTTTTTAAGGAACTCAAAGCGCTTTGACACTATTTCCACATTCACCCATACACACACACACACATTCACACACTGATGGCGGGTGGAGGAGAGTCCAGCCTCTCTCTCTCTCGAGGCTGGTTCCAGAGCCCTTGCTGTGCGTCGAAGTGAATCCGACTATATCTAGCCGGAACTTCTCCACATCGCGCACTAGCTCAGGCTCCTTACCCCCCAGCGAGGTGACGTTCCACGTCCCAAGAGCTAGCTTATGTAGCCGAGGATCGGACCGCCAAGTGCCCTGCCTTCGGCCTCCGCCCAGCTCACATTGCACCCGACCTCTATGGCCTCTGCTATGGGTGGTGAGCCCATTGGAGGGGGGACCCACGTTGCCTCTTTGGGCTGTGCCCGGCCGGGCCCAATGGGAACAGGCCCGGCCACCAGTCGCTTGCTATCGGGCCCCACCTCCGGGCCTGGCTCCAGAGGGGGGCCCCGGTGACCCGCGTCCGGGCGAGGGAAATCTGGGTCCTTCGTTTGTATTCTTCATAGAGGTCTTTGAGCTGCTCTTTGTCTGATCCCTCACCTAGGACCAGTTTGTCTTGGGAGACCCTACCAGGGGGCATAAAGCCCCCGGACAACATAGCTCCTCGGATCATTGGGACACGCAAACTCCTCCACCATATATATACTGTATATATTCAATCTGCTAGAAAACATTTATTTTGGTAAAATTATCACAGAATAACATTACAAATCATATTTGACAAACCATGATCGTATTGTAAGATGATTTTTCATTGTTTTGAAAAATAGCGCTATTATTGTCTAGCCGGACGCGTGTGATTGGTATGAAAAAAGGCTTGACATATTTTGACGAAAGTCTCAGAATAAAGTGACTTTAGACTTCCTTGCTACCGTCTTTTTGTCTGCCATGCTTTTTCTCCATCTTAATAAAGCAGTTCAAGTAACAATCTACATTTTATAATTTCCAATACAATCAAATGTAATGTAAACACAGATGTGAAGCTCCTCAACAAGCAGCAAAGGGCGCAAGCAGCGTTTGCTCCAAATGATGCCGTCTCACGGCCATTAAAGATACAATTGTCCTTTCTTGTCCTTAGAATGACTTGCCATGGCTTTGGACCTGAGACTTCTATAATGTCTCACTTTCTTGTGCAGTTTTTACTCGGTTGTGGCTCCCCAGTAACTGGATGGCATCACATTTCCTCAATCTACAGAACAGGCCAAGGGTCAAAAAGGAGTCATGATGTTAATCGCACGTTAAAAAAATGATTGCAATTTAAAGGAACTTATAGTTAACGCTTTATTATCGCATTAACTTTGACAGCCCTAAAATGTGTATATATATACATATATATATATATATATATATATATATATATATATATATATATATATATATATATATGTATATACATACACACATATAATTTTCCCTCGATTATTGCGGAGCTTACGTTCTTTTGTATGTGGATATAAATCACATATGTATCCGAGATACAACTGGCAAAAAATGGCATAAATGTTCCCCAAAACAGACGACCACGAAAATAAATAGTAGACAACTGAGCAGAAAAAAGTTAGTGGTGAAAAGAAGATATTTTAGAAGGCACAATGTTCCACCACTCCTGGGTCTGCTCCATAAACTGCAAGAGACAAAATTATTGCCCTCTGTCTTCTTAATCTCCTATGCGAATTAAGTCGGTCAGAAAAATGTTGACCCCAGTTGCATAAAATCCTTGAATTTGCTACAAATATGCTAATGTATGAGACGTACTAAAATTGGATCCATGTTTACTTCTCTATACGAGCTGCAACGCATGCTGCTGCGTGTGTGACATCTTGACCTTCTGGGTTAATGCAGGTCAGTTCAGGGACCTAATCTGTTCACATTAGAAATCGTAAGTTTTTTGTAATGTGAATGTCTACATTAAAATATCAACAGCAAATCTGAGTAAGGCATCATTCCCTGCAGTGTAAATGTAACCTAAGCGGGCGGTGGCCATTTTAAATTAGTGTCCGTTCTAGACAATCTGTCATGATCCGTGGTCCAGATCATGTTTTGTGTTTTCTGTTAGTTTTGGACTCCTTAGTTCCTGTTTATGCACCTCTGGGTTGTTACCATGGCTATGTATTTTCACCTGCCTCTTGTGTTCGGGACGCTCACCTGTTGCTAATCAAGAGACATTTAAGCCTGGCTTTGCCAGTCAGTCGGTCTGACTTCTTTGTTTGCTTCACGCTACGGTTACGTAAGTTTTGCTTGTCTCCTAGCCCCAGCTAAGTATCTAGCTTCAAGTGCTATCGGCACCTTGTTCCGTCGGTTGTTTTCTGTTTTGTACCTCTTTGAGTCTTGTTTCAAGATTAAATCATGTTCCTACCTGCAAGTCCTGTCCAGAGTCGTCCGTTTGCATCCCAGGAGAACGAACAGCGCAGTAAACTGCAACCCAACCTTAACACAATCCAATCCAATCCACTTTATTTATATCGCGTATTTAAAAAAACAATAGAAGTTTTACAAAGTGCTGCACAGAAGTTAAGACAAACATACTAGAAGAGTCAGTAAAAAGAGTAAATACATAAAATACATCAGAGAAAATAAAATAGACTAAAATCACACAACTCTCATGCTGGTTTAAAAGCCAAAGAGTAAAAATGTTTTAAGAAGTGATTTAAAAGTCATCAAAGAAGGAACCGTCCGAATAACAATAGGGATATTGTTCCAATGTTTTGGAGCCACAGCAGAAAATGCACGATCACATCTGGATTTTAAACGGGTTTTTGGGACGACAAGAAGAAACTGATCAGCTGACCTCAAAGACCTTGTGGGGGTGTACATTTTTAAAAGGTCTAACATATATTGTGGCGCTAATCCGTTAAGAGATTTAAAAACAAACAACAATATTTTAAAATGACTTTTAAAATCTCCTCTCTGAGCTGCCACCTTACCGTGGTAGAGGAGTTTGCGTGTCCCAATGATCCTAGGAGCTATGTTGTCCGGGGGCTTTATGCCCCCTGGTAGGGTCTCCCAAGACAAACTGGTCCTAGGTGAGGGATCAGACAAAGAGCAGCTCGAAGACCTCCATGAAGAATAAAAATAAAGGACCCAGATTTCCCTCGCCCGGACGCGGGTCACCGGGCCCCCCCTCTGGAGCCAGGCACGATGGCGAGCGCCTGGTGGCCGGGCCTGTCCCCATGGGGCCCGCCCGGGCACAGCCCAAAGAGGCAGCGTGAGTCCCCCCTCCAATGGGCTCACCACCCATAGCAGGGGCCATAGAAGTCGGGTGCAGTGTGAGCTGGGCGACAGCCGAAGGCAGGGCACTAGGCAGTTCGATCCTCTGCTACAGAAGCTAGCTCTTGGGACGTGGAACGTCACCTCGCTGGGGGGGAAGGAGCCTGAGCTAGTGCGCGAGGTCGAGAAGTTCCGGCTAGATATAGTCGGACTCACTTCGACGCACAGCAAGGGCTCTGGAACCAGTTCTCTCGAGAAGGGTTGGACTCTCTTCCACTCTGGAGAGGCGACGGGCTGGGGTGGCAATTCTTGTTGGCCCCCCGGCTCAGAGCCTGCACGTTGGAGTTCAACCCGGTGGACGAGAGGGTAGCTTCCCTCCGCCTTCGGGTGGGGGGACAGGTCCTGACTGTGGTTTGCGCTTACGCGCCAAACGGCAGCTCAGAGTACCCACCCTTTTTGGATTCGCTCGAGGGAGTACTTGAGAGTACTCCCCCGGGTGATTCCCTCGTTCTACTGGGGGACTTCAATGCTCATGTTGGCAGCGACAGTGAAACCTGGAGAGGCGTGATTGGGAAGAATGGCCGCCCGGATCTGAACCCGAGTGGTGTTTTGTTATTGGACTTTTGTGCCCGTCACAGATTGTCCATAATGAACACCATGTTCAAACATAAGGGTGTCCATATGTGCACTTGGCACCGGGACACCCTAGGCCGCAGTTCCATGATCGACTTTGTAGTTGTGTCATCGGATTTGCGGCCTCATGTTTTAGACACTCGGGTGAAGAGAGGGGCGGAGCTTTCAACCGATCACCACCTGGTGGTGAGTTGGCTGCGATGGTGGGGGAGGATGCCGGACAGACCTGGCAGGCCCAAACGCATTGTGAGGGTTTGCTGGGAACGTCTGGCAGAGTCTCCTGTCAGAGAGAGTTTTAACTCCCACCTCCGGAAGAACTTTGAACATGTCACGAGGGAGGTGCTGGACATTGAGTCCGAGTGGACCATGTTCTGCGCCTCTATTGTCGAGGCAGCTGATTGGAGCTGTGGCCACAAGGTAGTTGGTGCCTGTCGTGGCGGTAATTCTAGAACCCGTTGGTGGACAACGGCGGTGAGGGATGCCGTCAAGCTGAAGAAGGAGTCCTATCGGGTTCTTTTGGCTCATAGGACTCCTGAGGCAGCGGACAGGTACCGACAGGCCAAGCGGTGTGCAGCTTCAGCGGTTGCGGAGGCAAAAACTCGGACATGGGAGGAGTTTGGGGAAGCCATGGAAAACGACTTCCGGACGGCTTCGAAGCGATTCTGGAACACCATCCGCCGCCTCAGGAAGGGGAAGCAGTGCACTATCAACACCGTGTATGGTGAGGATGGTGTTCTGCTGACCTCGACTGCGGATGTTGTGGATCGGTGGAGAGAATACTTCGAAGACCTCCTCAATCCCACCAACACGTCTTCCTATGAGGAAGCAGTGCCTGGGGAATCTGTGGTGGGCTTTTCTATTTCTGGGGCTGAGGCTGCTGAGGTAGTTAAAAAGCTCCTCGGTGGCAAGTCCCCGGGGGTGGATGAGACCCGCCCGGAGTTCCTTAAGGCTCTGGATGCTGTGGGACTGTCTTGGTTGACAAGACTTTGCAGCATCGCGTGGACATCGGGGGCGGTACCTCTGGATTGGCAGACCGGGGTGGTGGTTCCTCTCTTTAAGAAGGGGTACCGGAGGGTGTGTTCCAACTATCGTGGGATCACACTCCTCAGCCTTCCCGGTAAGGTCTATTCAGGTGTACTGGAGAGGAGGCTACGCCAGATAGTCGAACCTCGGATTCAGGAGGAACAGTGTGGTTTTCGTCCTGGTCGTGGAACTGTGGACCAGCTCTATACTCTCGGCAGGGTCCTTGAGGGTGCATGGGAGTTTGCCCAACCAGTCTACATGTGCTTTGTGGACTTGGAGAAGGCATTCGACCGTGTCCCTCGGGAAGTCCTGTGGGGAGTGCTCAGAGAGTATGGGGTTTCGGACTGTCTGATTTTGGCGGTCCGCTCCCTGTATGATCAGTGTCAGAGCTTGGTCCGCATTGCCGGCAGTAAGTCGGACACATTTCCAGTGAGGGTTGGACTCCGCCAAGGCTGCCCTTTGTCACCGATTCTGTTCATAACTTTTATGGACAGAATTTCTAGGCGCAGTCGAGGCGTTGAGGGGATCTGGTTTGGTGGCTGCAGGATTAGGTCTATGCTTTTTGCAGATGATGTGGTCCTGATGGCTTCATCTGGCCAGGATCTTCAGCTCTCGCTGGATCGGTTCGCAGCCGAGTGTGAAGCGACTGGGATGAGAATCAGCACCTCCAAGTCCGAGTCCATGGTTCTCGCCCGGAAAAGGGTGGAGTGCCATCTCCGGGTTGGGGAGGAGACCCTGCCCCAAGTGGAGGAGTTCAAGTACCTCGGAGTCTTGTTTACGAGTGAGGGAAGAGTGGATCGTGAGATCGACAGGCGGATCGGTGCGGCATCTTCAGTAATGTGGACGCTGTATCGATCCGTTGTGGTGAAGAAGGAGCTGAGCCGGAAGGCAAAGCTCTCAATTTACCGGTCGATCTACTTTCCCATCCTCGCCTATGGTCATGAGCTTTGGGTTATGACCGAAAGGACAAGATCACGGGTACAAGCGGCCGAAATGAGTTTCCTCCGCCGGGTGGCAGGGCTCTCTTTTAGAGATAGGGTGAGAAGCTCTGTCATCCGCGGGGAGCTCAAAGTAAAGCCGCTGCTCCTCCACATCGAGAGGAGCCAGATGAGGTGGTTCGGGCCTCTGGTCAGGATGCCACCCGATCGCCTCCCTCGGGAGGTGTTTAGGGCACGTCCGACCGGTAGGAGGCCACGGGGAAGACCCAGGACACGTTGGGAAGACTATGTCTCCCGGCTGGCCTGGGAACGCCTCGGGATCCCCCGGGAAGAGCTGGACGAAGTGGCTGGGGAGAGGGAAGTCTGGGCTTCCCTGCTTAGGCTGCTGCCCCCGCGACCCGACCTCGGATAAGCGGAAGAAGATGAATGGATGGATGGACTTCTAAAATGAACTGGGAGCCAGTGAAGGGATTCTAAAATGGGGGTAATGTGTTCATGTTTTTAGTGCCAGTTAAAAGGCGAGCGGCAGCATTTTGGACTAACTGCAATCGAGCAATTGAGGCCTGGTTCATTCCAACGTAGAAGGAGTTGCAGTAGTCCAAACGTGATGAAATAAAAGCATGGATTACCCGCTCAAAGTCGTTAAAAGATAAAACTGATTTAATTTTTGCTTAAAGTCTTAGATGATAAAAACTACATTGTACAACGGAGTTAACATGCTGCTCCCATTTCAAATCTTTGTCGAACTTAAATCCAAGATTTGTGACTGTTGGCATTCTGTTTTACTTATTGAGTCAAATAAAATAATTTCCGTCTTGTTCTCATTTAAGTTTACCGCCAACCATGCTTTGATGTCCTCAAGACAATCTAAAAGTGATTTTAAACTTGTGTCACTTTTCTTTTTTAAAGGGACATAGATTTGCGTATCATCCGCATGAAGATATGATATATTATATATTTTTTAAATGTGTTGAATGGGCAGGATGTACACTGAAAACAGGATTGGTCCTAGGATTGAACCCTGACGGACACCACAGGATAAGGGAGCATAGGCCAAAGCCAAATCATGAATTTGGATCTTAAAAGTTCTGTTTGTCGGATATGACTTGAACCATTTCAAGGGTGTGCCTTTTAAACCCACACATTGTTCTAAGCGACTGATGAGAGTTGTGTGATCCACTGTGTCGAATGCAGGAGATTCAGTGGATATTAAAAGGTTGTTAAAGACCCTTAAAAGTGCAGATTCGGTGCTATGAAAGGCTTTAAAACTGGACTGAAAAACATCAAGAATAGCGTGCAAATCAAGATAAGACTAATTGTAGAAGCACAGGTGTATAACACTACTTTTCTCTGGGGTGGTGGGAATATATTTTGGGGACAGCTATGGACAAGTGGCCATTATAGACAGGTGGCCGCTAACACGGGTTTGACTGTATATATATTATTTATTTCAGGTAATCCACTGGAACTCTCCAAAGAAGCTCCGTGTGAAGAACAAGCATGTGGAGTTTTTTAGGAACCTTTACTTGACCTTCCTGGAGTATGATGGAAACTTGCTGCGACGAGAGCTGTTTGGCTGCTGGAGTCAGGCCTGCCTTGAGAGCATACAAGTAAGTCGTACTCACAGTCGTACAGATGGCCTCCTATTAGCAGATGATACAAAATGTTTCTGGTGCTTAGTTGGTAAGGATGGGAATTGTTAAGATATTTCCAGTTCCGATTCCACTTCCCGCTTAATGATTCGGTTCCTTAATGGTTCTGTTATTGATTCTTATTTGAAAAAAAGAAAACAAAAAATCAAAATCAATTTTGTTCTGTTTCGAGGTAACACAACCTTCCAAGGCCAACAGTGAGGTCTTAAGAGGCACATATTACATAGAAAAAAAAACTTTTGAAAATAAATATCATAAATTCCTTTGTAGAATTTAACAAAATAAAACATATGTGTACATTTCACAGGAATATATCATTTAGTAAATGTTTTAAATCTTTGAGGAATCTTTTCATTTCCCTTAAAAATATACTGATGAAACTCAAAATATAACAATGCTTTGTTTAGATTTACAAAGTGAAACTAACTAATAACATGCAACTCAAGATATTTTAAGCCTTCTTTTGATGTAATTTTGATGATTATGGCCTTGAATTGAAAATGTCAGTAAATGTGGGGTCTTCAATAACTGTAATTATTATAAATAAAGGCTTGACATATCTCATTTTGTACCTAATGAGTTAAAATCACGTATTAGTTTCACATTTTGATTTGTTGGTTTGCTGACATGAATGGACTTTTGCACGATATTCTATCCATCCCTCCATCCATTGTCTACCGCTTGTCCCTTTTGGGGTCGCGGGGGGTACTGGAGCCTACTCAGCTGCATCCAGGCGGAAGGCGAGGTACACCCTGGACAAGTCGCCACCTCATCACAGGGCCAACACAGATAGACAGACAACATTCACACTCACATTCACACACTAGGGCCAATTTTAGTCACGGGGAAAACATGCAAACTCCACACTGAAAGATCCCGAGCCCGGGATTGAACTCAGGACTACTCAGGACCTTCTTATTGTGAGGCACATGCACTAACCCCTGTTCCACCGTGCTAATTATATGAATTTCACCTGCATAATGGAAATTAATGAGTCAATATGTGGTTGCAGGAAAACATGCAAACTTTTCTCAGACTACAATTGAACATTCACCTCTTGAAAATTGGGAGCTCTGTGGCAAATGGGTTCAAGCTTTTGCCCAAAAACGTATTCACTGTTTGTCTGTCCTGTGTGTAAACTGCCGTGCCACAGTGAAAGATGACACTAGAATCTGTCTCTCGTCTTGCTCATTTAAATGAGAAGACATTTATTTCAATTGAACAAATAATAGCACTGTGTTAGTACCTGTGGTATTTACGGCAGATGACGTGCTAATGTTACTGCTGCTAAGATGAGATAGGCGCGGTTCAAAAACGTGACTTTCATTTATAGTTATCTCATGCTGTATGTTCAAATGTTTCAGCATATTGCTCATATGGCCTCCTTTTGATGAAATAGCAATCTTGCAATTATTACAAGTAGCGCTGTTGCAATCTTTTCTTGTAAAACTGACATAGTTAAAATGATAAGCAAAAACAAAACAATAAAATCATTGCTATTTCTGGACTTCCTCGCTCTTCTACCTGTGTTTCCTCATGCACCTTGAGAAAAACATCATGAATTGTTGCTATAACCTGCAACGATGCATCTTGCAGACATATTATCTAATTCTTTCAAATTGTGCATGAAAATAATGTGATTCAAGATGAAAATGCTAACAAAACGCATACTGCACAATATGAAATTGCTTCCAGTTTTCTGTAGGTGACATCAGGCCCGCCCACATTTTGGAGCTAATACTGAGGCATTCCAAAATGTGCTGAAACTTAAGCCTAAAATCATTACTGTGTCTTTTTTTTTGGGGTGGGGGAGTGTTACCTTGAGGCATCAGTATTAAGTCCATTACTATAAAGTAAGTGCCCATGTTGTTAGCATTAGAGAGGCCCAGTAAGCGCATACGGGAGTATAGGGTCCATAATGAGTTGATATAAGGAGAACTTTTTAAAAAGGACCAAAGACATATTTCATGGACACATAACCACTCTATGGAGTTCCAATGCCTACTGGTTGGTAGGGGCCTTAATACTTATTTATCAATCATTATTGAATTTCTTTATCACCTTTATTCAATGTAATTTCTGGTGCTTTGTCTCTCTCTGTTAAAAATAATTTACCATAAAAATATGTTCATATCTTTGTAAACATACAAAACGAGTAGGGGATCAAATACTTATTTTTCCCATTATAAGTGGCCTTGTGGTTAGAGTGGTAGGTCGTGAGTTCAAGCCACGGCCGAGTCATACCAAAAACTATAAAAATGGGACCCATTACCTCCCTGCTTGACACTCAGCATCAAGGGTTGGAATTGGGGGTTAAATCACCAAAATGATTCCTGAGCGCGGCCACCGCTGCTGCTCACTGCTCGCCTCACCTACCAGGGGGTGAAACAAGGGGATGGGTCAAATGCAGAGGTTAATTTCACCACACCTAGTGTGTGTGTGTGACTATCAGTGGTACTTTACTTTACTTTACTTTATAAGCAATTCACCTATTCTGAGAGTCTGTCATGTCTTTTTCTACAGCTGCAGAAAGCTCTGGAGGAGCTCGACGAGGATGATCAGTGTTATGACTTCCGCCGTGAGCGAATTACAATTCATAGAGTCCACCTGTACTTCCTGCAGTACGAATATACGCTCACTGAGAACGATGTCACACTCGTGGCCCAACTCTCTATGGACAGGTACCTGCTGAAATGCAACACATTCAAACTTACATAGTTTGGTGTCAAGGGAAAAATGTTAACCCTGAAGTATTTAAGGAATAACTGGGTGGGTACAATTGAATAAAAATGTGCACGCAAGGAGACAGTTGGAATACAACTTATTGGTTCATGTCAAAAAAATTATTTGGCATTGACTAGTGTTTCTTACACATTGTTGGGCGCGAGCGCCCCTTAGAGGGCCGCCAAAAAATATCTGTTTCGCAGCGGTACTCAGTTGTAATCAGTGATGGGCAAGCTAAAATGTAGTCAGCTAAGCTACATGTCATTCTCGATTAAATGTAGCTATCCCCAGAGATTTGTAGCAAGCTACACGTCAAAGGTAGATTGCTACATATACTGTATATTTATATGACCGCCAGTATGACATGCATTAAGCTACAGACCCCCAATTAACGACATTTGTATCTATGGGCCCACATGTATAATATCAATGTTAATGTAATGGAGAGTATACAAATAGACCCCATAACAACTACCTCTTGGGTATTGTAGTTTGCCTTTTCTTTGGCCCACCCCATGATGTTAGTCATCTATCTAATCAGGGGTGTCAAATTCATTTTAGCTCAGGGGCAGAATGGAGGAAAATCTCACATGGGCTGGACGGCTAAAATCATGGCATAACTTAAAAATTAAATTCATTGATTGAACAGTTACGATAGCAACACATACAACCCAGCAGCCCCTTATCCAGAGTAGGAGCTTAAGAGTTAAAACTAGGACAAATGTAGTCAATGTGGTGGTTATCTGCATTAACAAAACATATTTTGTACATTTGTCACTTCAAGGCTGCAAATGCTGGAGGCCATTTGTAAGCACTGGGAAGGTCCCATCAGCCTGGCGCTCTACATGTCTGACGCAGAAGCTCAGCAGTTCCTACGCTACGCTCAAGCCTCTGAAATCCTGAAGAACCGCAACAACGTGGGCTACCACATTGTCTACAAGGAGGGCCAGTTCTATCCCGTCAACCTGCTGAGGAATGTGGCCCTTAAAAATGCCAACACACCATACGTTTTCCTGACGGATGTGGACTTCTTGCCAATGTACGGTCTCTATGAGTACCTGAGGTAAGACCAGCTACCCTTCAGTCCTCTTTTAGAACTGCACAATGACCAAGCTCTGTACATCGCTTGGTCATTGCAATGCATATGAAATCGGGTGCACAACTGAAAACTGAGCTACTACTGTACATCACGTTTTCAGCAGTTGCTCCGTCACAGCTGTGATTGCAGCTACCAATCTCCTAACACTCTTGTACTCTTTGGCAACAATCCCTCTCCTACAGTCGGTGCTTGTAGTTGGCACATGTATTGTTTCCTCTGTGCAGAAAAAGTGTGGTGCAGTTGGACATGGCTGGTACAAAGAAAGCTCTGGTGGTTCCAGCTTTTGAGACGTTGCGTTATCGCTTGTCCTTCCCCAAATCCAAAGCCGAGCTGCTCTCCATGCTGGACATGGGGACACTATATACCTTCAGGTATAATGATATTCCCCATTATCTCTGTTCCACAATTAATCACACTTATACTGTTTTAAATAATCAATACTGAAATGTGTCTCTCTTTTTGGTTTTGACTGGTCAACGTTTGAGTTCACATGTAGAGAACAGTGTAGAATTTGTTTGTGAAGGTAAAAGAACAGAAGCTGAATGAAATGCTGGATGGAAAATGTGGAGCTATGGGAAGAATGGGAATTTTTGGCATGTGGAAAATAGTTTTACAAAAGCTAATACAAATTATTTAATGAAGATTACTTATATTATTTCATCTAGAGCTTTGTTTATTCATGTCGTCCAGCTGTTAAAACAATTCTAGAAAGAAAACAAGCTGCGGGCCGCAAATAGAAAATGGCCCCCTGCGCGCACCTTGGACACCCCTGTCCGAGAGGCTCATGATATGAATAGAGCAACCTGATAAGTCATATCATAATAAAAATATATTTATGTTTATCCTTATTTATTTATATTTAAGTCTAGAAAAATTGGGAAACATGCATATTTATTGGGGACATATTATGCAAAACCAACTTTTCTTTCCTGTTGGTACCTATTTTTGTATATTTGACATCTGCATATGTCCTGAAAATTTGAAATCAAACCATAGAGGCATAGTGAAGATATTTAAAAAACAATTTTTCAGCGGATATCTACAATTATGATAGTTTTACCCGAAGAGCACTTTTTTGAAAACTTTGTCAATCATTCACACACCCATATGTGAGACATGCACACATATGTTTTTTCAATTTTGTATGCATTCTAACTCATAAATAAACACTAGCAAAAGTCAGCCTAAAATAGAGGTAATAGGGATTTGATATATTCCGCCTAATAAAAAACACCCCAAAACCTCCGTTTTACATACATGCTGTAAGTGTGTATGTAATTTGGTAACAGGCACATTCATAATAATATCAAATTTTACACATTTTGGTCTTTTAAGCATTACAGTAGCACATTAATTTCACAGACGCATCACAACGTTCGCTATTTACTTTAACAAAATACAATTATTTCTAATTATGGCAGACTTTGTGACAGCAACCTCTACTTTGGGACAATTGTTGATCCAGAACCTCATATGTTTTAACCTGAATATAAGGAGGATGAGCTACAAGTTTTAGAAGCTGAGTGATAAGCAGACCCAGCTCTAGTGAAACACTAAGCATTATGCATTGCTAATTGCTAAATAAGAAATACAAATTACGAACATAATAAAACAATCACTTACTGTAAATTGTCTGATCTCACTGGGATGATGATATTGTTTGTATTTTCCCGTTTAGATGACAAATTAATCAAAAAAATAAATAAACAGAGAGGTGGGCACCAACTACTGAATTTTTATGTATTTTTCACTATTTCCTGGTATAAAATGAATGTCAAAGCTGACTAACTCCTCGGTTTATAGCCACAATCCTCTACTATACAAGTGAGATGCACTATCATTCACAAATTTAGTGGCGATGCTGCAGCTCACGGGCTCAATATGTCAATAGGTGCATAACATAGCTACCTCTGTGATCAAGGCGTCAGCTCTTATAATAACAATGTCGCTAGTACTTGGTTAAAATGCAGGTCACGACATGTAAATGGAGTATTGTTAGCGTTTTTTAATATATTTTTTTCGGTCTTTATGGGCACAATAGAGCACTCCCATTAGCTTAATTGTTAGCGACCTCGTAATTGCGGTATATTAAAAATTTGAATGCATAAAAAAAAAGAAATACATGTGTTCTTGTTTTACATAGGGATTGAGAATGATAGGCAGAATTCCAAAGAAACTTCTGCTTCAAATCAATCTGTAATTAGTTTTCTTGAATAATTCTCAGGCCATTGAATCGATCGCAATTGAACTGTACAGATTGTCTTAGAAAACCTTTTACATCTCACCCTTCATCAGTTCATGCTCACAGACAGATAGGACTAATCTCGTCTGAGGGGCCGGATTCAAAGTATTTATCTTCTACAGCAGGAGGCATTATCTGACAAGAAAGGTTTTGCTTTGTTGTGGTTCAAATTGATAGGGTGCTAAGAAGAGACAAAAGCAGAAATGTTATAATTTAGTGTCTACAACAGGACATAGGTACATTTGATTTTAGGTGCGCCCTTAACCTGATAGAATTGAATGGATTGCTAAAAAGGATGACTCTATCCTTATGACTGTTACTGTGTTGGAAGAGGTCTCTCTTCTTTGCATCTTAACAGCTGTTATTTTGCACCACAATAGAGTGAAACCATTCTTGTTGGGTCATGCCCCCAAATACTTTGCATACGACCAGGTTTGTCCTATCTAAGTCTGTGAGCATGAACTGATGAAGTTTGCACGAATGAGAAAACATCTTCTAAGACAATCGGAAAAGTCCAGCTGCGATTCATTCAATGCCCTGAAAATACAATGACCTGATGAATGACATTATTCAAAGGTGTCTTTAAGAACAGTGGTACTCAACCTTTTTTACTACCTCAGAAAACACTTGGCTCTCCAAGTACCACCATAATAACCAACATAAAAAAACAGTATTGTGGTAGGCCTAAGTAGTCATTTAAACAAGGCAGAGGTTTTATTTAGCAAGTATATTGCAACATTACATACAGTTTGAACAGTAACACTGTGTTTGAATATAGGAAAATAAAACTGTTACAATATTAATTTAAGTGATTCTTTCGTGCACGACTAGTTATAGTCCGCGTGCCACTAGTGGTACCCGTACCACAGTTTGAGAATCCCAGTTTTAGAACAAAAGTATTCTCATTTGTACAGACTTTAGGGACCAATGTGTATTTGATATAGTTTTTGTATGTACAGGTATCATGTTTGGCCCAAAGGCCATGCTCCTTCCAACTATGCCAAATGGAGAACATCCACCACACCTTATAAGGTGGACTGGGAGCCAGACTTTGAACCTTACGTTGTTGTCAAACGAGATTGTCCGGAATATGATCAGCGTTTCGTGGGCTTTGGCTGGAACAAGGTTTCCCACATCATCGAGCTGGATGCACAGGTACACCAAATCCAAAATACAACTGGTATACTCAATCAGCATGAAGATATTTCATATCACATTATGGAAATGTTTAATTTCATGTTTCGCATCGTTTATCAGGACATAACTTTTTAAGGGGAATTCTGTGAAAAATGGCAAAAAAGAGATTTCTAAATTTAAATAGTTATATTTATACACTTAGGGACGTTCGTGTTGAAGAGATAGCGGTGAGTGACAAGCCTGAACGCCAAACAAATCTAAAACTTTTATTCAATATAATTCTATAATTTAATATAATAGTTATAATTGTATATATTCCATTACACCACAGTTGATAACATAAGCTAGAATGTGGTGTTCTTGTTATATTTTTAGGTTTGAAAAATTGAACAAGTTGCAAATTGGAGAAAGTTACAAACAGCCCCATCAACATTAGTTTACAGTAAATACTAATATATATATACATACATTTTTACAGTGTTTTAAAAGGTTTGAACATATCTATCCATCCATCTTCTTCCGCTTTTCCGAGGTCGGGTCGCGGGGCAGACTTCCCTCTCCCCAGCTACTTCGTCCAGCTCCTCCTGGGGGATCCAGAGGCGTTCCCAGACGAGCTGGGAGACTATGTCTCCCCAACGTATCCTGGGTCTTCCCCATAGCCCTTACCGGTAGGAAGTGCCCTAAACACCTCCCCAGGCAGGCGTCCGGGTGGCATCCTGACCAGATGCCCAAACCACCTCATCTGGTTTCTCTCGATGTGGAGGAGCAGCGGCTTTACTTTGAGCTCCACTCGAATGACAGAGCTTCTCACCCTATCTCTAAGGGAGAGCCTCGCCACCCGACAGAGGAAACTCATTTCGGACGCTTGTACCCGCCGTGATCTCTTCCTTTCGGTCATAACCCAAAACTCATGACCATAGGTGAGGATGGGAACGTAGATCGACAGATAAATTGAGAGCTTTGGCCCAGCTCTTTCTTCACCACGACGGATCAATGCAGGGTCCGCCACCATCAGACGGTCCGATACCCCATACTCTCTGAGCTCTCCTCACAAGACTTCCTGAGGGAAACGGTCGAAGGCCTTCTCCAAGTCCACCAAGTACTCAAAGACTGATTGGGAGAACTCCCATGGACCCTCAAGAACCCTCCTGAGAGCAGAGAGCTGGTCCAAAGTTCCATGACCAGGACGAAAACCACACTGTTCCTCCAGAATCCGAGGCTCGGCCATTCGGCGCACCCTCTCCTCCAGCACACCTGAACAGACCCCTCCAGGAAGGCTGGGGTGTATGATCCCACAATAGTTGTAACGCACCCTCGGGTTCCCCTTCTTAAAGAGAGGAACCCCTTCATCCCCCTGGTCTGCCAGTCCAGAGGCATCGCCCTTGTTGTCCACGCAAAGCTGCAGAGTCTCTTCAACCAAGACAACCTCACAGCATTCAGAGCCTTAAAAACTCCGGGCGGATCTCATTAACCTCCGTGGCGCTGCCACCGACGACTTTTTTAACTACCTCGGCAACCTCAGCCCCAGAAATAGGAGAGCCCACCACAGATTCTCCAGGCACAGCTTCCTCATAGGGAGACTCTGCTCGTCGTTCCCAGCAAACCCTCAAAATGCGTTTGGGCTTGCCAAGTCCGACCTTCCCCACCATCGGAGCCAACTCACCACTAGGTGATGATCGGTAGAAAGCTCCGCCCCTCTCTTCACCCGAGTGTCCAAAACATGAGACCGCAAATCCGGTGTAACAACTACAAAATCGATCAGCAAATTAAGGTGTCCTGGTGCCAAGTGCACATATGGACACCCTTATGTTTGAACAAGGTGTTTGTTATGGACAATCTGAGATTAGCAAAAAAGTCCAGTAACGAACACTCGGGTTCAAATCTGGGCGGATGTTCTTCCCAATCACGCCTCTCCAGGTTTCGCTGTCGTTGCCAATATGAGCTTTGAAGTCACCCAGCAGAACAAGGGAATCACCTGAGGGAGCACTCTCCAGTACTCCCTCGAGGGAATCCAAAAAAGGTGGATATTTTGAGCTGCTGTTTAGTGCGTAAGCACAAACAACAGTCAGGACCCGTCCCCCCAGCCGAAGGCGGAGGGAAGCTACCCTCTTGTCTACCGGGTTAAACTTCAACGTACAGGCAACAAGTATAGCTACCACAGCCAGTCGCCTCTCACTGCTTGCAACACCAAAGTGGAAGAGAGTCCAGCCCCTCTTGAGAGGACTGGTTCCAGAGCCGCTGTGCATCGAAGTGAGTCCGACTAGATCTAGCCAGAACTTTTCCACCTGGTGCACCAGCTTAGGCTGCTTCCCCCCCACTGAGGTGACGTTCCACGTCCCAAGAGCTAGCTTCTGTAGCCAAAGATCGGACCGCCAAGGGCCCTGCCTTCGGCTTCCGCCCAGCTCACACTGCACCGACCTCTATGAGTATAATATATAAGCTACATTACTTTCAAAATTGCTTACTTTTGTGTTCACTTTTATATTTCACTTTGCAATCTGTTAACTCATCCAAAACTCCGCTCCACCCATCCACTCATTCCCACCATATGACCACATTACCCCTGTCGTCCAAGTACCCTACTGCTACCCATTCCGCAGCGTATCCTGTACAAAATACTCCACAACATGGCCCCCTTCAAGACCCTTAACCAAATAGCCTCTAATGCTATGGTTGGTTGATGTGGACCTTTTTTTTTTATAACCAATTGGTGCTTCATTCAGTTTGCTAGCAGACCCCTTTGCACAAAGACAAAATCACATTGATAATTATTGATCATAGGTCTGGTTTTACTTGACAAACAAACTTTAAAGCAGTAGTTCTCAAGCAAAGAACCATCTCAGAAAAAACTTGGCTCTCCAAGTACAACCATAATGACCGACATTAAAATACAGTAGCGTAATAGGCCTCAGTATTCATTAAAACACGGCGGAGGTATTATTTAACAAATATATTTAATAATTTTGGCCACTGTAACATTACACACAGTTTGAACAGTTACACTGTGTTTCAATATAGCAAAATTTGATCCAACTGTTTATTTGATGTACCACGAGATGAAACCTGCATACCACTATTGGTAACACAGTTTGAGAATAGCTGCTTTAAAGACTTGTATGCACTTTGAAGTATGCGCTTTTGACCCAAGTTAAAACAAACCTGATGCACTCAGTCATTAATTGAGATGAGATGAGCAAACTAATCTGCCAACTGAAAGAGACTATGGAACCATATTTAATCTCTTAGTTTTAGTTTTTACAGAGCATTTAAGGCAGTTAAAGGTTTCACACCTGAAAAAAAACAGGGACAACAAAAGTCAGTCAGTTTATGATGTATAATTGAATAATTGAATGTGCTGTGGCACGTGACATTAAGCAATGTATTCTTCTTTTTTTCAGGAGTATGACCTAATGGTTCTTCCAAATGCTTTCATGATCCACATGCCCCACGCTCCGAGCTTTGACATCTCCAAGTTCCGTTCTAGCACCAGCTACCGCAACTGCCTGAACACCCTCAAGGACGAGTTCCACCAGGACTTGTCCAGGAAATATGGCTCAGGTGCTCTCAAGTACCTTACTGCCCAGAGGAACATCTAACAAGATCCTTTTCAGAAGCAAGAAAGCTGAACATTCAAGGATCTCAGACTGGCACACATGATGGTAAAGCTTTGCAGCACCTTTCAAACGTTCCTGTGCTCGTTGGTTTTACCTAAATGAGACGAGACAAGATGGAACGTTGCTTCTCCTATGGCACTGATGGAACTCGCGTGTCTAAAACATTGTAATGATTTGTTTTAGCAATCAGGGATGTTTCTAAACACGATCCAGTCCGCACTTCAGAGGGGTTAGGTTCATTTCAATCAAAAAGGGAACAACAAAATGGTCAGTCCAACTTTTTCATGCGTTCTCACTTTTAATTGTATTACTAGGCTCAATTACAGTAAATACTTATATATATATATATATTTGCAGTGTAAATATAAACTTATGAGCTGTCATTCAATTATTTTAAGCATTCGTTTGACCACAATTGAAGGCCAGTTTAATGTTAGATTAATTTGTTATGTGTATATATATATATATATATATATATATATATATATATATATACATATATATATATATATATACATATATATATATATATATATATATATATATATACAGTGTTCGTTATGACTGCACTATTTATTAACAACGTTATTTAATAACGACGTTAGTGATGCCGTTATGAAATAATATTTAAGTAATCTGTTACAACGCGATAGCTTGATGGAACATGGCACGCTACTTTTGATGTGGTTTTATTTATGTCAACATCAAGACAGCGCCATAAGCGCTGCAAGTTCAATGCAGGAAATATCTTTTTAGTAGAGAAAGCAACAAGCAGTACCGCACTAAAATGAACTTGATATTAAATTGGAAGAGGCACCATCACACTGTGACACAACAGACAACAACATGTGCACACGTACACGGTGGGAATAATGAACAACAAATCAATGATTGAAGTGAAAAACTTGTCATCCATACAATACCCCGTTTGTTGACAAGAAGATATGACAACCATCGAAGCAAATTCCGGCTCTTTATTAACCAGAGGTAACACAATACAGTGAAAATATTCAAAAGAGCTGGCGTCAAAGCCGACACACTGCCGCTGCTAACGGCCAAAGCTAACAAACAGGGCTCCGGCGTTAAAACCCTCGCTGGCGTCACACATCACTTGGCCTTTTAAAAGCACAGACACACGCACACTTTGCTTTATATGACGCGTTTAGTAACTGTAAATGCCAGATGTTTTTTTTTTTAAGTAAAGAAAATGAAAATTAATTACATTTATTTAAGAGTAATTCTGTTCGTAATTCAATTACTTTTTTGTACTTTTTTTTATTGTTTAAGGACTTGTATGTATATGTATATATATATATGTATATATATATATATATATATATATATATATATATATATATATATATATATATATATATATGTATATATGTATATATATATATATATATATGTATATATATATATATGTATATATATATATGTATATATATATATGTATATGTATTTATATGTATATGTGTGTATATATATATATATATATAAATATATATATGTATATATATATATATATATATACGTATGTATATATATATATATAAATATATATATGTATATATATATATATATATATATATATATATATATATATGTATGTGTATTTTTAGAGACTTAGACTTCCTTTTATTGTCATTCAAATTTGAACTTTACAGTACAGATAAGAACAAAATTGTGTTGCATTAGTTCATGGTAGTGCAGGATAAAAGAGCAATAAGGTGCAGATATAAATAAATAGATGACTGTACAGATAAATATATTGCACTTTCGCATATGCATCCACGTTTATTGATGTATGTTATATTGTCTTTATAGTCCAGCGAGTTAGTCCATTTTTGGGGGGAATTGAGGGCATTATTTTAATGCGTTCAAGAGTCTTACGGCCTGAGGGAAGAAGCTGTTACAGAACCTGGAGGTTCTGCTACGGAGGCTACGGAACCTCTTTCTAGAGTCCAGCAGTGAAAACAGTCCTTGGTGGGGGTGGGAAGAGTCTCTGCAGATTTTCTGAGCCCTGGTCAGGCAGCGGCTTTTTGCCATCTCCTGGATAGGAGGAAGAGGAGTCCTGATGATATTTTCCGCCGTCTTCACCACTCTCTGGAGAGACCTCCAGTCTGAGGCACTGCAGGCTCCAGTCCAGACAGAGATGCTGTTGGTCAGCAGGCTCTCTATAGTGCCTCTGTAGAATGTGGTGAGAATGGGGGGAGGGAGCTGTGCTCTTTTCATCCGATGCAAAAAGTGCATGCGCTGCTGAGCTCTTTTTACAAGAGCTCCGATGTGTAGGGACCAGGTCATATTGTCAGTTATCTGCACCCCCAGGAACTTGGTGCTGCTTACCATCTCCATCGCTGTGCCGTTGATGAAGAGTGGAGCGTGGCTGGACTGCTGCTTCCTGAAGTCGACAATGATCTCCTTGGTCTTGTTGACATTCAGGACCAGGTTGTTGGTTCTGCACCAGTCAACCAGATCTTTCACCTCTTCCCTGTAGTCCATGTCGTTGTTGTCACGGATGAGGCCCACTACTGTTGTGTCGTCCGCATACTTCACAATGTGGTTAGTAGTGGACCTGGCGCAGCAGTCATGGGTCATCAACGTGAACAGCAGCAGACTCAGGACTCAGCCCTGGGGGGAGCCGGTGCTCAGGGAGATGGCACTGGAGGTGTTGTCACCCACTCTCACAGACTACCACGAGCCTCTGCAGCCGCAGCCGAGCAGGGCGCCACCATCTTGAGGATATATATATATATATATATATATATATATATATGTATATATATATATATATATATATATATATATATATATATATATATATATATATATATATATATGTGTGTGTGTGTATATATATATATATATATATATATATATATATATATATATATATAGGCAAAGCTCTCAATTTACCGGTCGATCTACGTTCCCATCCTCACCTATGGTCATGAGCTTTGGGTTATGACCGAAAGGACAAGATACGGGTACAAGCGGCCGAAATGAGTTTCCTCCGCCGGGTGGCGGGGCTCTCCCTTAGAGATAGGGTGAGAAGCTCTGCCATCTGGGGGTAGCTCAAAGTAAAGCCGTTGCTCCTCCACATCGAGAGGAGCCAGATGAGGTGGTTCGGGCATCTGGTCAGGATGCCACCCGAACGCCTCCCTAGGGAGGTGTTTAGGGCACGTCCGACCGGTAGGAGGCCGCGGGGAAGACCCAGGACACGTTGGGAAGACTATGTCTCCCGGCTGGCCTGGGAACGCCTCGGGGTCCCACAGGAAGAGCTGGACGAAGTGGCTGGGGAGAGGGAAATCTGGGCTTCCCTGCTTAGGCTGCTGCCCCCGCGACCCGACCTCGGATAAGCGGAAGAAGATGGATGGATGGATATATATATATATATATATATATATATATATATATATATATATATATATATATATATATATATATATATATATATATATATATATATATATATATATATATATATACATATATATATAACCATCCATCTATTTTCTACCGTTTGTCCGTCTCGGGGTCGCGGGGGTGCTGGAGCCTATCTCAGCTGCATTCGGGTGGAAAACAGGGTACACCCTGGACAAGTCACCAGCTCATCGCAGGGCCAACCAACACAGATAGACAGACAACATTCACGCTCACATTCACTTTCAAGGGACGACTTAAAAACTGAATAGTAGCAAAATAAAAATGAAGTCACTGCACAGCTTAGAAAGCAGTAGAGGTGTGGCAGCCTGGCAAGATATTGGACCCTGATGCAGACACGAGATTTACAAAAACAACCAAAGATATAGAAAAATATGTTGGGGAAACTGCGGAGAAAATGTATTACCTAAAATGTTACTAGAAAAGTGCAGACCCCACTACCCAACAACAAGTCGGGTGCTGGCTGTGTATCCAAACGAAGAACAGAGTTTCAACTTAGTCCAATACTTGTCAAAGCCAGGTTTGGCCGTTGATTTTTCTTGGATGGACCAATATTGTTAGAGCAAAACTGAGAAAATGTTGTATAAAAAAACAAAAAAGATCAGCAATCAAACACTGAGCAAAGTACCGCAATGAGAGGTAATAACACTGTATCAAAAGAACAAATACTATGGCTTCCATGACAGCAGAGAAACAATAGTAAAAAGTAACGACCTAAACCTTACAGTAACGAAGAGCAAAACATTGACAGAACATCCACAAATTAGAAACAAGACATAATATAAAAGCTAGCAAACAAGGAAGTGGTGGCACACAATACAGATTTTAGGTTAACAATAATCTGGCGCATTCCTGGTGTGGATGGGCACTGGGTTTATGAATGACTTGTTTGCTGATTACATTCCCCTGCCTGATTGCTCCGCCCCCTGTCACCATACCAATTTGCCTGCAAACAGTAGAGGACTGGAAACGCCTGACAGGAAACAGGAACTGATAAAAAACTGATCAGAGTTTGTTGTAATGCAGACAAAAGATTTACTGTCCTCTTCAAAATAAATCAACACACAGCCATGATTGTCTAACTTAATCCTCTTGGATATGGAATTAATCACCTCTTACCGGAATTCTATTGTATTCCTCTGTCATGACATCACTGCTGGAACTGATGCACGTTGCACACCTTATGCACCTCCACCTTTCCTTCTTCTCCTTGTGGATGTCCCGCAGGTGTTTATTTGTGTGCAGGTGTTTGTCTTCATCTTCCTCAGCACTTGATCATCTTGAAAGTGTGTTTGGATTCCTTATCAATGTCACTACATGTTGGAATACATTTTGGCACTCATTGAACTGCTGCTCCGTAGCGCCAGCAGCACTCTTGCAGCTTCAGACCTTGAGGCAAGGCACAATTATCTCGCCAAAAGAGCAGAAAAAGACGCTAGTTTACACAATGCATGAGATGTTGCTTGTTGTTCTGCCTCATTAAACCTGCAAAGAAAAAGGGAGAGGATCATGATCTGCTTTACGACGTCACTGTGCATATTCAAATGTATCGTCTCTCAAAGCACCGCAGCTTCTCCAGTCCTGACAGCACTAATGCAGCCCCATACTGTGATGATACCACCACCATGCTGACAATAGGCAATTACTCACAAATATCTTCACAATCATGGCTGTGTGTTGACTCATGTTACTGCTGTGCAAGCTGTACACTTTAAAATATATTCTACTCTATGGTAAATGTGAGGGCTGTTTCACTTTTGTGCCACTACTTCCTTCTGAGCTACTACTAAACTACTACTCCTACTCCAGCTTTTTGTGATCAGGGTCATTCTGTAGGAATCAGTTAAGTCAGAAGTAGAATTGTTTTAGAGCATCTTACAATGCAAGTTTTGCCTGGATGCTGTTACTGGAGAGCAGTTGACATCTTCGATTGTATGTACAGCTTGAGTGTCCAGACTTATTACACATAGAGTCGCGTGAATAACAATTGAATGATGGGAGGCACTTCGATACATTTTGTAGATTAAAGAAGCTAAACCCAATCTTCAGTAAATCAGTACATCAGAGTCAGCTTAATTGGCCAAGTATGTTTAAAGTGCCAGTAGAGTGGAAAAACAAGTTGTCTCTTTGGTAAAGCTATCATCATATACAATCGCGATCAAAAGTTTACATACACTTGTAAAGAACATAATGTCATGGCTGTCTTGAGTTTCCAATAATTTCTACAACTCTTATTTTTTTGTGATAGAGTGATTGGAGCACATACTTGTTTGTCACAAAAAACATTCATGACGTTTGCTTCTTTTATAGATTTATTATGGGTCTACTGAAAATGTGACCAAATCTGCTGAGTCAAAAGTATACATACAGCAATGTTAATATTTGGTTACATGTCCCTTGGCAAGTTTCACTGCAATAAGGCACTTTTGGTAGCCATCCACAAGCTTCTGGTTGAATTTTTGACCACTTCTCTTGACAAAATTGGTGCAATTCAGCTAAATTTGTTGGTTTTCTGACATGGACTTGTTTCTTCAGCATTCTCCACACTTTGGGAAGGCCATTCTAAAATCTTAATTCTAGGTTGATTTAGCATTCCTTTACCACTTTTGACGTGTGTTTGGGGTCATTGTCCTGTTGGAACACACAAATGTGCCCAAGACCCAACCTCCGGGCTGATGATTTTAGGTTGTCCTGAAGAATTTGGAGGTAATCCTCCTTTTTCATTGTCCCATTCACTCTCTGTAAAGCACCAGTTCCATTGGCAGCAAAACAGGCCCAGAACATAATACTACCACCACCATGCTTGACGGTAGGCATGGTGTTCCTGGGATTAAAGGCCTCAACTTTTCTCTTCCAATCATATTGCTGGGTATTGTGGCCAAACAGCTCAATTTTTGTTTCATCTGACCACAGAACTTTCCTCCAGAAGGTCTTATCTTTGTCCATGTGATGTCAGATGAAACAAAAATTGAGCTGTTTGGCCACAATACCCAGCAATATGTTTGGAGGAGAAAAGGGAGGCCTTTAATCCCAGAAACACCACGCCCAACATCAAGCATGGTGTTGGTAGTATAATGCTCTAGGCCTGTTTTGCTGCCAATGGAACTGGTGCTTTAAATGGGACAATGAAAAAAGGAGGATTACCTCCAAATTCTTCAGGACAACCTAAAATCTTCAGCCCAGAGGTTGGGTCTTGGGCGCAGTTGGGTGTTCCAACAGCACAATGACCCCAAACACACGTCAAAAGTGGTAATGGAATGGCTAAATCAGGCTAGAATTAAGGTTTTAGAATGGCCTTCCCAAAGTCCTGATTTACATGTGTGGACAATGCTGAAGAAACAGGTCCATGTCAGAAAACCAACAAATTTAGCTGAACTTCACCAATTTTGTCAAGAGGAGTGGTCAACAATTTAACCGGAAGCTTGTGGATGGCTACCAAAAGCGCCTTATTGCAGTGAAACTTGCCAAGGGACATGAAACCAAATATTAACATTGCTGTATGTATACTTTTGGCCCAGCAGACTTGGTCACATTTTCAGTAGACCCATAATAAATTAATAAAAGAACCAAACTTCCTGAATGTTTTTTGTGACCAACAAGTATGTGCTCCAGTCACTCTATCACAAAAAAAATAAGAGTTTCAGAAAGTGTTGGTAACTCAAGACAGCCATGACATTATGTTCTTTACAAGTGTATGTAAACTTTTGATCACGACTGTATATCTGATGAATGACACCGAAATACTTACAAAGTTTGCGAGTAAATAGATATGATGAAAATAGCATCAATCTCCCAGAGATTCCCAAGGCATTTTGAGAGATAATGAGCGAGGCAGACACGTCATTGCGTGACAAAGAGTTAGGCACCACAGATCTCTTCCCCACCAACAACATTGCAAATCATGCAGAATTTGTGAGAGCCAACAATGATTACTTTGGGGAAAATTATGATCCAGAAACTAATATTGTAGCTCCTGAATGTAAGGAGGATGAGCTACAAGTTTGAGAAGCTCTGCTAAACAAATCCAACTTTAATGAAACACTAAGCATCATGTCGCAGTATTGATAAGTGCTAAACAAGAAATACAAATTACAAACATAATAAAATGATAGCTTCCTCTACAATGTCTGCTCTTACTGCGATGACGACTGATAGGATGTCCATATCTTCCCGTTTATATGAAGAATTGCACAAAAAAGAGTTAACAAAGAAAATTCTCCCTGCAGACACCGGCTTCGGTTGTATGTGTTTGTCTCCATCTCCGGGTATGAATTGAATGTCACAGATGAACAACTTCTAGATTTATGGCTAAATCCTCCTGAAATCCAAATGAGAGCCATGATTTATAACCTAGAATAACTTTGACAATGATGATGCGGGAGCTTCAGGACATCGCTGCCAGCTCACAGTAAAGCAGCTAATTAGCTGTGTGCTATCAATCCAAAAATAGATTGTCTGCGTTCGCGCTTATAATAACAACATCACTAATATTTTGGTTAATTTTCAAGTCACGATATGTAAATAGAGTATTGTTGGCGGGTTTTGGATGGTTATTTGGAGGGTTTTGTGGGCAGAAATGAGAGCTCATATGACAGACTATTTATGTATTTATTTATTTATGACTTAGAATGCATAAAAAAAGAAAAACATGTGTTAATGTCTTATATAGGAACTGTGAATGATAGACAGCACATCTCTCTCTCTACTGTTTTTTTTTATCACATTTTCAGTATGACTTATTTGATGATATGGTCAGAGCGCATTGACGTTACTCCAGTGACGTCAATCTATGGAAATTACTGAAGACGTTCAGAGCAAAATATTCAAAATGGTTGACTGAATTTGTGGCATTTTGTGATTTTTAGACGGTATTTTCACATACTTTGTGGATTGTGAATACAATTGGATATGGTTTAATGGATACAATGAAACACAATTAAGCATATAAAGTCAACTTATTTTTCCACTCTACTGGTTCTTTAACACACAAGGATAATGACTTGGTAGACTGTGCTCTCTTTGTTCAATGCAAAAAACAAAGCAAAGGGCATCAAGTATCTGAACAAAACATCAGAGATTTATGTCATAGCTGGTAAAAGTTAATGAGTGAAATATCTTGTACGATGGGTATAATATAAATTATTAATAATCTATTACTTTTATTTCTGGGCCAATTTACCGAATTGGTGCCATTTGCCTGTTTAACTTAAGTTTCTCCCTTTTTACATTTCTAAATCTGATAAAACATGCATTGAACTACTCAAAAGGTATATATAAGGTTTCATTTTGGACAACTTTATTTCATTTTTTACAGGACTTTAATATTCGAGTTACAGGACTGAAAGTAACAGAAATGAGTTTTTAGTAGGGATTACTAAAAGACGCCTCAGTGACTGTGTGGCACACTCATTGGCTGTATTGACACTGCAATGACACTGTGTTGGTGTTTCATAGTGGTGGCATCTCCTTCAATCATACAAATCACTCTATTTGACCTGCAAAGGAAATAAAGAGCAAATACTGTATATATTTATTTATATTTTTAGCAAATAGCTGTGCAGAAATATGAATCGCGCAACTCTAGTACAATTGTATAGAACTCAAAAATTCCCGCATACATTTTGATGGGCCTGCTATCTAGACACATGACATCAACGCTAAGAGCATGTTGCCACATGATTCAACAAAAAAGTATTTTGAAAATAAATAAGTCAAAAAGTCACAGTCTGAATATGATAGAATATATGTAAAAAATAATGAGTGAACTTAGTTGTGTTCCTCCTATGCCCGTGACTATTTGACTTGTGAAATAGTGCACATTTTTCAGAGATGACAATGTGTTAACAGAAAAAGAGTAACAACCCATGGACAAATACAATATTTAAAAACAAATAAGTATAACTGTATTAAGTACTAGGAAAAACTTGTAAATATGAAATTCTCAAGGATTTAAAAATGAGTTTTTTCAATGGTAAAGTCAAATTTTCTGAGGCAAAGTCAGTCAACTAATGCTATTTTTCTAGGGTTCAAGGTCGAGTCAATGCCTTGAAAAGACATGACCTGGATAAATGACAATACTGTATTCCATGGCATGTACACAGCCCTTCTGTGATTTTTCTTTTGTTAGGTGAAATGTCAAACATATTCATAACTATGTCATGTTTCTCTGCTATAATATTGTACTGTAAGTAAGGCCCTGCACACACTAAAGCAGTTTTGTCTTCATCAGATACAATGTACAATAACTATTAATTTACTGATTGTACAATTACTCCAACTGTTGGCAACATAAGGCGTGGAATAACTAACAAAATAGATTTTACATTTTAGGTTAATTCCTGAGAGGGTTAAAAGAAGCAATAAAATGATCTGAAAGCAAAGCCAAATGCAACAATAATCAACTCAACAATTCAATTGGTTGAAATCTATCTGTCACAGCTCTTGTAACACTATCACCATTTGGGAAAGCAATACTAGACAATTTGGTCACCATATGCATACATAATACACACAAAGAGACATGTTTTTAACTATAACATCTGAACATCTTTGTGTGGTCATTTTTAGATTCTGGATCCATGTTTATTAAGCTACAATGTTTTATAAAGAGTTCTACTGAAAAACCAAAAAAGTATGATTTGGATCGCTGTACGGTCCTGGACCTGCAAGTAGAAAAATTCAGTGTTTTATGTTTCAAGCTTCCTCTTTCCTATCTCTTTTAGGATTTTTTATTCCCAGCATTAATTTAATAGAAGAGCAAGAGAAACAATCCAGGTCAAGAGAGATGCAGTGGGGGCCTAACCACCAAAGTATGGACGTGTACTAATGATAAGTCCTGATCCCACACTGCTGCCATCAATGCCAGCCCATCAACTTGTTGTTGATTGTGGTAAAAGCGATAGTGCCTTTGCTGTATTGTGACTGGATATTGATTGTAACGACAGAGCCTGATATCAGGCACTATATTTATTATTGTTGAAGCAAATCAATGTTATTTTTCTAAGTGCTTGAAATAAATGTGCTCATTTGTAAGTATGGCATGTGTATGCGTTACTGTGCAGTAATCAACCAAACACAAAACTTGATCAGTACATGTTTCAGCAGCTTGCCCATCGATCCTTTTTCTTAGGCTTAGTTGGTCTGGGTCCCAGGTGCAGCAGTCACAGTTGAGAAGCCCAGACTTCCGTGTCTGCAGTCCCACTGAAGGAACACCGGAGCGTTCCCAGGTCAGCTGCTAGACCGTATCCCTCCAACTTGTCGCAGGTGTAACCAGGGGCCTTCACCCAGTTGGACATGTGTCATGATCGTTACCCGGATCATGGCATGATTTATGTTGGTTATGTTTCTGGTTTTAGTCTGTTTCCTGGGTGCACCCTCTTTCTTTGTTTATTGTTGGTTTCCATGGGCACTGATTCTCCTCACCTGTCTTAGTTTTGCAATTAGTGTTTCCACCAGGTGTTTTGGCTAATCACTCCCCTATATAGTTTCCTGTCACCCAGCAGTAAGTGCTGGGTCAATGTTTGCAATAGGCAACATTTACGACCTCCTGTTTTTGCTCCTCGCTCTTTATATTATTCTGCCGACCAGAATCCCCGTTTTTCACCCTTGGTGACATTTTGTTTTTTGTTTAACTCCACGCTTGCTAGCGTCCTCAGTTTCGTATTTTTGTCCTGCCTTTTATGTATTAAAATACTTAAATCTTACCTGTACGCCGCTCCTACTTGTCTTCTGCCTTGGAAGGAACACAACAATCGCAACCATGCGTCCTAGACGTAACAGATTGACCCAGCCAGACGAAGTGTTCCTGTCCAACATGGACAAGCAAGACATCCTCCTGGAGCTCAGAGCGGACGCGCAGCCATGGGAAGACGAGGACGAAGCCGAGTTGTCCGAAGAAGACCTTCCGGCCGACGCCTTGGTAGCATGGGGGCAGCTTACGGCGAAGTTGTCGGAAGCAGAGACCCGCTTCCTCCCCCACTCTCAAGCCACCCGGACGTCGTCCACCCCACCTGGTAAGCGAAGGCTCCGGCAGCGGGCCAGCTCAGCGCAGGCGCAGAAGGGGTACAACACGGACACTTTGCCCTCAACATTGTCTGCCAGGCCCTTCCCGTGCGGCTTCTCCTCCCCTCAGACACCACCTGCTGGCAACTGTCCAGAAAGGCGCCAGCGGCGCACACGCACAAGGCCAGCTTCCAGGCTTCCTAGAGCCCACCCGCCCGTGCCCTCTGATCCCGCCGAACTCTCACAAGCGCTCCCCCCACCAGCTCCATCTAGCATCTGGAATCTGCTTCCTGAGGGGGGGGCCAGTGCTGGTAGCGTGTCAGCGGGGGAAGCAGACCTCATTCCACTGAGGTTGCTGCCTGCCTCTCCTCCAGCGGGGGGGCTGTCTGCTTCGGCCCTACTTCCTGCTCCAGTGCCAAAAAGCAAGTTGGATCCGCCAGAGAAGTACAGCGCAGAGTGGGTGGACGAATGGTACCAAGGGGTGCTGAAGGAACTGGAGAGGGAGGAACAATCCTGTTCTGTCCTGCAGCCACCTACCACTCTGACCCCGCCTGTCACTTCTGAGTCGCCCACTCCTCTGGCTCCTCCCACGCCGACAGCCCGGACGCCTGCCACTCTTACGCCACCATCAACCCTGGTGGTCCTGCAAACGCCATCCTCTCCACCTCCTGCTCCAGCGCTGCAAAGCACAAGAGACCCCGCAGAGACCGACCCAGTAAAAAGGGCATTTTACCAACAGTCCAAACAACTTGGACAACAGGAGGAACAGTTTGGCGTTCTTGGGGCTTGCGTCAACACCATGGCGGAACGCCAAGATGCCCGCCTTGATGCTTTGGAGAGACAGCTGGGAAGTATTCTCACCGCGCTGCAGGTGATGATCCCCCCTACAGCCAACACAGCAGTCCAGCTGAGACAGCCACCAACCGCAGATACTCCATTGCCTGATACGCCCTTGGCTCCGCCCACGCCGACAGACGAGCCGCCTGCTCCACCTCTGGCTCCGCCCACGCCGACAGACGAGCCGCCTCTGGCTCCGCCCACGCCGACAGACAAGCCGCCTGCTCCGCCCACGCCGACAGACGAGCCGCCTGCTCCGCCTCTGGCTCCGCCCACGCCGACAGACGAGCCGCCTGCTCCGCCTCTGGCTCCGCCCACGCCGACAGACACGACGCCTCCTGCTTCCATGGCGACGACGCTTCCTGCTTCCACGGCGACGACGCTTCCTGCTTCCACGGCGACGACGCTTCCTGTTTCCACGGCGACGACGCTTCCTGTTTCCACGGCGACAACGCTTCCTGTTACCACGGCGACGACGCCTCACGCGCCTGCCTCGCCTACGACGTACCCACCTCCTCGTGTCCGGCGGGCCGCACCTCGGCGCCGCCCACCTCCTCTTGTCCGGCGGGCCGCACCACGGCGCCGCCCACCTTGTCGTTTCTGGACTTTTCATGGACGCCTTTGGCGCCAACAGCAGCGACGCCCCAGACTTTGGTACAGGACTCAAAGACTGCTGAGGTTCTGGCGCCAGTCTCGTCCGCCTCCTCAACGGCCACAGACATGGCCGTTCCGAGGTCGCCCGCCTCGACGATTGCGGCGACAATCTACCCGCCGCCGCCACCTGACTTGTGCCCGGTGGCTTCGGGGACACATGGCCTGGCGGCCCACCACCAATGCCTCCCTCCACCCTCCCGTGACTTTTGACTTATTCTGGGGTTTTTTTTGTAGGGGAGGGGTTTCTAGTTTGGGACGTCTGGGATCCGTCCCTTAAGGGGGGGGTTATGTCATGATCGTTACCCGGATCATGGCATGATTTATGTTGGTTATGTTTCTGGTTTTAGTCTGTTTCCTGGGTGCACCCTCTTTCCCTGTTTATTGTTGGTTTCCATGGGCACTGATTCTCCTCACCTGTCTTAGTTTTGCAATTAGTGTTTCCACCAGGTGTTTTGGCTAATCACTCCCCTTTATAGTTTCCTGTCACCCAGCAGTAAGTGCTGGGTCAATGTTTGCAATAGGCAACATTTACGTCCTCCTGTTTTTGCTCCTCGCTCTTTATATTATTCTGCCGACCAGAATCCCCGTTTTTCACCCTTGGTGACATTTTGGTTTTTGTTTAGCTCCACGCTTGCTAGCGTCCTCAGTTTCGTATTTTTGTCCTGCCTTTTATTTATTAAAATACTTAAATCTTACCTGTACGCCGCTCCTGCTTGTCTTCTGCCTTGGAAGGAACACAACAATCGCAACCATGCGTCCTAGACGTAACAACATGTCCGGACCATTTGAAGTACAGTAGATGCCTGAGCCCCATATAGCAGCAATCTTGCTCTTTCGGTCACAAAGCTTGTGGCGTGTCTCTGGCCTTACTCGTTTCTCCCAGGCTCAAAGGCGGCGTGGGTGTGTGAAGGCTCAAGGAGGACGCCGGTGATGATCAAACAAGCAAGCATCACAACATGTTCTGCAGTATATACCTGTGGGGAGAATCTAACCAAATGATACCTTTCCTACTCAGGTTATCAAGACATCCAGTTTTTATAGACTGATATAATGTAATCTAAGTTCATTAGGTTCATGGCACCGAGGTAGGTTTTATGTGTACATTTACTATCTCCTCACATACATGGACCGGTTTACTAAGCCTTTCTCCATTGACTAAAAGGGTTAAGGTATGGGTTTGCATACATGTGTGTATCACTTTATGGCTGCACTTTATTACCTGCCCACAATAATGGACCACTTTTTAACAGAACTGGCTGCTCGCTTGCTCTCGGGAATGTAGCCTTATCTGGAAAACATATTATTTCATATTACAATAGACACTACACTCGTGACCATCGTTAAATAGAGAGCTTTGTTTTCTGGCTTATCGCTCTCTTCACCACGACAGTCCGATACAGTGACCACATCACTGCAGATGCCGATTCGCCAGTTGACCTCATGCTCCAGCCTTCCCTCACTTATGAACAATATCCCAAGATACTTGAACTCCTGCATCTTAGGCAAGACCTCACTCCCAAATGAAAGTGGGCAATCTACACTTTTCTGGCTGAAAACCTCACATTTAGTTCAATCAATCAATCAATCAATCAATTCCTTTATTGTCATTGTCATAATAACACTTAAGTCATACATGAACAACGAGATTTTGTTTGAGCTTTGTCCAGCGGCATAGAAACTGCATTGATGTGCAGGTTGACAATAGTTTACATTTTAGCATTGTCAGGAAGATCGCGATAAGAGGGACGTGGGGCTGGGAACAGTCAGATGTCTGATGAGTGTTACGTTGATGTTGCAGCAATGCAATGTCCAGAGCACAATTATTGAGGTGGTGAAGAGTAATGTAATAAGATGGTCCGGGGCAGCAAAGGGGCAGGCTGTTCATTTAGCAGTCTCACAGCCTGGGGATACAGACTGTGAGACATTCTGGTGGTCCTGGCGCGAATCGATCTATACCTCCTTCTAGAGGGTAGCAGGTTGAAGAGGCCATGTGCTGGGTGGTATCTGTCCTTCAGGATGTTGTGTACTCGCTTTAGGCAGCGAGTTGTGTACATGGCACTCATCTCTGGGAGTATCGTCCTTGTAATTACAACATAATTCGCAAATCGGTCACTCTCAATGTCAGCTTGACTTAGAAATGATATTCTTAAAAATAATGACTGAACTGTCGACAGGCTTTCTGCTGACTGCAGTGTATTGCAAGGGAAGTATTCCATGAATACACATCTTGTGTCAGTGGTACAGGTGGCATGGCATGGGTTTTTGATACCTGTTATGCCACCTAAGCTGTATCAGAATCAGAATCAGAATAGTTTTTATTGCCATTGTTTGAGAACGGGTTCACAAACTAGGAATTTTTCTTGGTGCAATCAGTTGAGTGTGGGTGACATAGACACTGTTTAATGGCTTTGCAGAAGGAAGACAAAAAGATACAAACTGCACATTGCTGATGCTGGATAGCATGTGGTGCAGTATTCCACATATCTCTTGGTGTATTTGCTCTAGTGGTCTTACAGAATGAAAGCAGGTACAATTATTCGGCTGATTTGCTGATGTCACTGTTGAGGCAGGCTAAGGTTTTGTTTGTCTTATTGTCAATTAAACATGCATGAAACTACCACTGATGGAGACCTCATGAGGACAAACTAGATGATTTTTTTTTTTTTGCAGCTTACTGCCTGGTTGTGTTCCTATTATTACAAGACTGCATGGGAGAACCACATGGACCAGATGCACTCATACCTGCTTTACTCATCGTGGTGGTCTGTGAGAAAATAAGATGGTCAAGGACGAGATAAATCACTACCTTGTGTTGGAAAAATAATTTCAAGCGGTTTGTACTGTCATCAGTAGAGCTCGTCTCTGCCAGTAAAATGCATTCTCGTCATTTCAGGCGCTTGAAACAACAATCAGATGTACATAAAAAAAATAAAAAATAAAATATATATAAATGGAATGGTTGGCAGCTCTTTTCTCACTCTTGGTGGATTATGAGCTTAAAGAACATGCTCAAAAAACTTCCAGACATCCCATCATAGTTTATGATGGGATGAGGAAAGTAAGGAAGATTTACAAATGTCATCTTGTCATGCTTAAATAGAAACTAGTCCTTGTTTATTAGCAATATGTTTTCAAAAAAGTCACAAAAAATCAGGTTAAAATGTATTCCTACATACCAGATACAAAATGAGCTGGGCAAATTTGAATTGTATCCACATTATTCACATCTAAATTCTGTTTTAGGCTTGCAAGCCATAATCGCCTTATTTCTTTATAGACAATCGCTCTGCCTGCACTCCTTGTTCTTCACAACTTTCTGTTGGCTCTATTCTGACAACTGCAAAAACACTGCAAAAGTTAACCATTTAGCTTTACCAGAGATGGTAACAGTCCCTTTTACAGACAATATATTGTTGTGATTTCCTCTACCATTGTTGACATTCTGTTTGTTGTTACATGAAAACACTTGATATGAAGCTCACTTCACCTTGTGCAAAAAAACAGTTCAGTAGCAAATGTGAAAAATGGCTCTTATCATATTTGCTAATATTGTTTTTAATTAGTTGGCTTCTGGTGTATTTAGTTAGTTTAACCATTTTGTTTTCCAATGTGAAAGCACAGAGAATGAATCCACATGCTTAAAATTATTCCGGCCCTCTGATTTTCCTTTATGTCTTTGTATGTTTTTGTCTGTATTGATATGAAATGGTCTTAAATTATATTCATTATGGTCTTAAAAAAGTCTTAAAAAGTCTTAAATTTGACTTGTTGAAACCTGCAGCGACCCTGCTGCTGCCTAAAACAACAGTACAAAAATGTCTGTCGTCAGTTTCACTTAGCTGAAGGGAGATTCCGCTTGGAAAGGTCAAAAAAGCTTGTTTTCAGAGAGTCTCAAAAAGGGGCTTGAATGGTTCTGTAAAGCAACATTCTAAACCAAAGCATGGTTGTTATATGTCATGTAGACCAAAAGGAAGTGTTTTAAATGTAGAATGAAAATCGTAAAATCACCCATTTAAACTACAGGAATACTGTGACAGGTTTTTACCAAGTATGCACAATATTTTACTGATCACATCCTCTTTCTCTGAATAGTGATAATCGATGACCTATCTATGTTATTTGTATCTAGTATTTTTTAAATGTAGATGTAAGTGTAGTTTGTGCACACCTGAATTTAAGAAAGGCTCAAACAAAGGTGGATTTGTCCTGACAAAATACAGCCATCTTCAACAATGGGAAGATGGCTCTGCCTGCACTCCTTGTTCTTCACAACTTTCTGTGGAGGTAGTGTACTCACAGAAGTGAGTACACTACCTCCAATGCTTCAAAATAATAAGCATTATTTATTCTTATAAATAATGCTTAATTTCATCAAGCATTATTTGCTTGATGAAATCACAGATCGCTTGGGTTGTTTCCAGGGCCCTCATAACCTAAGAGGGCTAAGGGAGTTTTCGGGGTCTGTCTGCGATTGGCAGCCATTAACACCAATCCTTGCATTTTGCCGTCAAATCAGGGGCCCCTGATTAAGTGATGGCCCCTGGGCTTCAGCCAGTGACGTGCGGTGAGGTTCATGGCTGGTGAGGCACTGACTTCATCACAGTCAGATTTACAAACATATGAACCCTAAAGAGTATCTTATTCACCATTTGATTGGCAGCAGTTAACGGGTTATGTTTAAAAGTTCATACCAGCATTCTTCCCTGCTTGGCACTCAGCATCAAGGGTTGGAATTGGGGGTTATTAAATCACCAAAAATTATTCCCGGGCGCGGCGCCGCTGCTGCCCACTGCTCCCCACACCTCCCAGGGGGTGATCAAGGGATGGGTCAAATGCAGAGGACAAATTTCATTACACCTAGTGTGTGTGTGTGACAATCATTGGTACTTTAACTTAACTTTAACTTTACACATACAAACTGTAGCACACAAAAAAGCACATTTAATTTAAAAAAACGTTATTATGGTCTTACCTTTACTTATAAAATAAGTCCATGAGCCGCTGTTGTGCTGGATTAATGAACCCCCTGACGAGAGTGTTATATCAACTAAAGCCCTCACTTAAACTTTCCACGTGCAAGATTGAATCTATTTAAAAAAGTGTAACCGAGAGTTTATAAATGTCGCCTATACTGTATGAAACTACAAAATAACAAACACGGAGGCTCCAGTTTACACGAGGACCACTTTATTTACCTTCTTTCAAAAACCTCTGCTCCACTCCAACGTGTCGTCACTTCCGCTCTTAGCGCCTTCAAAATAAGAGCTCAAGGCATATACTGTATAACAGCGCATAACAGGAACTTAACATCACAAAGAGGAAAGCCCATAAAAATAGGTTACAAAAGTTATTTAATAAGAAGCCAAAAAGTGCAAAAACAATAATGTTCGTGTTGGAGGAGTTGTGAATTAGGTACACCTGCAGTCTGCAGGTGTACCTAATGTTGTGGCCCTGTAGTCATTCACAACTCCTCCAACACGAACATTATTGTTTTTGCACTTTTTGGCTTCTTATGAAATAACTTTTTTAAATAGATTCAATCTTGCATGTGGAAAGTTTAAGTGTGGGCTTTAGTTGATATAACACTCCCGTCAGCGGTTGCCTTGCATTCTACGGCGGGGGTGCAGGAGGCGAGCCTCAGCCAGTGCGTCTTTTGCAGCCGTTTTATGATCGCTCAGCACAAGAAATACTTTACACACATACAGTTGTTGACAAAATACACTGTACATTATATACCTCAGCTAACTAAACTATGGAAATGTATAATATAATTCATATAGCAATACAGTCTCACTGCACAGCAGGCCAGCAGTTAGCCGAGTCATTGCGCAATCCATGTTGCGGCACTGAGTGACGTGCCTCAACTGGCTGCTGTTCACCGCACCGTCTCTTCTCAGTATTTGAACGGCAAATGTGAAAATTCAGCGATTTTAAATAAAAATAATCTAAAACAGGTGAAGTTAAATGGAAAGTAACTTTATAGTATAATAAAAAATATTTTTAAATTTTTTTTCTTTCCATGATGGCAGGTGAGGCACCTGGCAAACAATTCACACTTTTTAAACTTCTTTTTTTGGCGGCTGACTTTGGGGGAGCTTCTTTAGAAGCAGGTGTCTTTGTAGGTTTCCAAAACATTGTCATTGCCATGTTGGTGCTTCAGGTGGCTGATAAGCTTTGATAGATAGATAGATAGATAGATAGATAGATAGATAGATAGATAGATAGATAGATAGATAGATAGATAGATAGATAGATAGATAGTTCTTTATTAATTCTTTCAGGAGAGTTCCCTTAGGAAAATTATTATGTGTTGAAGCACAACATTTTTTTCCCATCCTCACGGCATGTTTGCTCAACATTTGGTGCAAATAGCAAAGAGCAGACAAAAACTCTTCCTTTAAAACAGTAAATAATTCTCACTCAATTGGTTTGTTTACAATAACTTCAGTGGAATTTTACATCAGCCTTACAGCACAACACAAAGCCAAAAAGGAGCGCTTGTTTGGCTCACCCTAACCCACTTATAATACCGTACGGATAATCTCACCTCATTGGAGCGTATTTTTTTCTTTTACCCCTTTAAAAATATTTTTGATTATATCTGATTTATTATGTGATGTCATCATATCTCATATTGCTAGAAAATTATAGGTTCAATATTTATTCTGTACCCTGAGTTTTTAAGTGTGGTACACACATAAAGAGACGGTCATTTCCGGTGTAAAAGCTGCTACTATTAGTCACAGTTTGAACCCTGTGCTTTATACAATGCTGTGGCTAATTAAAAGGCACCTATTATGCAAAACCATCTTTTGTTAAAAAAACATTTTTGCTACGAGAGTTTCATAAACCACCAACTCGGCGAGTCTAAATAAAAGAAAGAAAATGTGAGCAAAGCGAAAAAGAGTTGAGCTTTTACCAAAGGCAACAATCATAAATGAAGCCTTCAGCACATATACACAATGTTGATATCTGTACTTATGTTTTGATAAAGACGGGGAAAATTACTTGTACTCGTTAACAGTGCAGCAACAATAAGGCAACAAACAAAGTTCAATCATGAAATGCATCCTTACCCGAGCAAAAACGATGCACGATATATCCGGGAGAATCTTGATACCAATGTCCTTGACCCAGCCACACACAAATAAGTTGTAGACCTCCATGCTTTTCCAAGTTTGCATCTGTTTTGTCATGTACAATAATGTCTGGAGGAAAATTCAACATGTCTGGGAACGTAACTGACAGATAATGCTTTAAATCACTCGAAAAATATTTTATTTTGATAACGTATAGGGATAGATTCCATTGCATACAGTATTTTACATTTGTTTTGCTTGTATCTGCTTATAGTGGTTAGATCTTGGCCCCTTGCTTACTCAAGTAGTTCACACTCTGTTTGCGGCACATGTTGGTATGGTGGCCCATTTGTTTACTTTCGTTCAAAAGTCACGTGACTGAATACAACCTGTAAGCGGATTTGACATGTAACGCCCACCAAGAGAGTGCATCTTGGATGAAGGTGCATAGCGACAGACTTAAGTGGAAGAGAGAATGCTACGTGGCCAGATTTCACACAACTGTGCATTATTTTGCACCATAGACTCCCGAATTTTCCAGGAGACTCCCGAAATTCAGCACCACTCCCGAAAACCTCCCGGGACAAATATTAATATTACAGCCGGAGCTGGAGGCCACGCCCCCTCCAGCTCCACGCGGGCCTGAGTGACGTGTCGTCAGCCTGTTTTCACGTCCGCTTTCCCACTATATAAACAGTGTGCCTGCCCAATCACGTTATAACATCTACGGCTTTTAGAGAGTGCACAACTGCGTACACAACAAGAAGACGAAGCAGAAGAACGAGGAAGATACAGCCGTGGCGACGCCGATGACGAGTAAGATGAAGAAATGCGCTTGTAAGTTCCAAGCCGCAGCTGCGATTGGACCTGGATAGCCTCCGGGAAGAAGTAGTGGAGTACCAAGTGCTTGGCAGTGAAGATCTTCCTCAGGAAGCAAGGATTGACCGGTTTTGGGCCATGCTAGGGAGAGATGGAAGATTCCAGACTCTAGTGCATTTGATGAAAGCACTTTTGTGCGTGCCACACAGCAATGCATCATCAGAGAGGGTGTTCAGCATGGTTAGAAAAATAGTGACAGAGAATAGAACAAGGATGGACAATTCAACCCTTAACTCAACAATGAGTAGATGAGTGTTATGTGTGTGTATATGTGTAAATAAATGAACACTGAAATTCAAGTAGTTCTTATATATATATATATATATATATATATATATATATATATATCTATATATATATACATATATATATATATATATATATATATATATACATATATATATATATATATATATATACATATATATATATATATATATATATATATATATATATATATATATATATATATATATATATATATATATATATATATATATATATATATGTCTTAATAAGGTTATCCAAAAAATAGTGCTCGATACCGTAGTAGAGCGCAATATATGTATGTGTGGGAAAAAAATCACAAGACTATTTCATCTCTACAGGCCTGTTTCATGAGGGGGGGTACCCTCAATCATCAGGAGATTTTAATGGGAGCATTCGCATACCATGGTTTATATAGGGCACAGAGTGGGTGGGTACAGGCTGGCCTAGGGGCGTGGTGATTGGCTCATGTGTTACCTAGGAGGTGTTTCCGTCTATGGCGGCATGTTGTTACAATTTCGCTGCGCTTGTTGAGGGATGACAGGTCTGGACGGTAAATAATAAACACATTTGGGACCTCAAAGACAATAATGTTGAATATTCAATAACATGGCAAATTCTTGCATCCAGCACACCTTACAATAGTGGTAATAAAAGATGCAACCTATGCTTGAAAGAGAAACTGTTTATTATTTACCGTCCAGACCTGTCATCCCTCAACAAGCGCAGCGAAATTGTAACAACATGCCGCCATAGACGGAAACACCTCCTAGGTAACACATGAGCCAACCACCACGCCCCTAGGCCAGCCTGTACCCACCCACTCTATGCCCTATATAAACCATGGTATGCGAATGCTCCCATTAAAATCTCCTGATGATTGAGGGTACCCCCCCTCATGAAACAGGCCTGTAGAGATGAAATAGTCTTGTGATTTTTTTCCCACACATACATATATATATATATATATATATATATATATATATATATATATATATATATATATATATATATATATATATTGTGGAGTCTCACTCAAGCACCGCCTGACAGGTAGGCACCTCACAGGGGAGGAGCCAGGGAATGGAGGCAGAGTGGAACATGGAAGACAACGCCCCAGCCTTGGCCGCATCATCGAGGGGCGGTACATTCCCCTGTACCTGCTCAATCAGCCTGAAGTGCCACCAGCTGTGCGGCCAGGTGGGGCCCAGCTACAAACCCTACTTAACTCTGCCTCATTCAGGTCTGGCTCTCCTCTGTGTCAAGGCAGGTGCATCAGGCGGTAAGTGAGACATCCACTATTTCCCCACTAAAGACATTACTGGTGAAATGTTTTACTTATGTTGTGTTTCTCTTGTTTTATAGGCAATTACCTTTGACCTTTAAAGAAGTGCGCTGTGTGAAGGACTGAGAGCCCCAGATGGGAGATATTTATGTTTATTAATGGACACTTTAAGTTTGCTGATTCCACACCCCACCCTTCCTAAAAAGACTTGTACAATAAATGCCCTTTTTGGCTTGCTGCAAAACCAATCCTGTGTCTTGGTGAGAATCAGGTACCACATAATATATATATATAGCTAGAATTCACTGAAAGTCAAGTATTTCTTATATACGTGTATACATGAAATACTTGACTTGGTGAATTCTAGCTGTAAATATACTCCTCCCCTCTTAACCACGCCCCCTGCCCCAACCACGCCCCGCCCCACCCCCGACCACGCCCCCCACCCGCCACACCCCCACCTCCCGAAATCGGAGGTCTCAAGGTTGGCAAGTATGTTTTGCACCCCCCAAAATATTTGCACAACTTTTGTGCTTAAGTTTAGATTTTATTTCTTCTTTGTGACGCAAAATACTCCCACACAGTGTTTCCAACTTTTGTCGTAAGATGTTTTTCTATCACAAACATTTCAATAAACACATCTGTGGAGGTTTCCCTCCTCGGGGTTCCTCGGACCACCAAACATCTCCACAAGAGCCCGGATCAGGGTTACACACTGTTTTATTTTTCAATAAGTCTTTGTGTGGTGCTTTTCAGCAAGTGTCTCTTTGTGGCTTTCTCTCTCTCTCGCTCTCGCTCCAGCCCCACCACCTCTCTCCTCCCCGGCTGCTGCTTTTTAACAGAGCGACAGGTGATTAGATAATCAGGCCCAGGTGGGCCATCTACGCACTTGTCGCTGATCTCGAAGCCGGTCCTGGCACACCGCGCTTCGCTGCAGGTCCGCAGGCCACGCCACCTCCATAACATCTTTATTAGGTCTCTTTCTTTCACAATTAATTTGTATTGTGAGTTGAGCATTCTGTTACACCCCTACTAATGATATGGTCGTACAATACACACCATCACATTTTATAAATTAAGGAGACTTATTTTCTTTTAAAGGCCTTACACACGAGGATAAAAAATAACCAATTTTGAACAATTTTACATCTGTACCCAACTTAAGACATACATAATGTACATGAATGAAATAATTTGGATTTCCAATTTGAACTATGACGTATAAAACATTAAACAGCAAATATTATGTGAACTTTTGGGCCAGTATTTTTTTTAATGAATCTTTACCACTTACTTGAATTCAGATCAAAGATGGGGTTCATGGCTTTTTTTAATGGATCTTAAGGAGCGGTTCCATTGAAAGAGCCATTCAAAAAAATTAGCTTGTCGTAGTTTGTATAGTTATATTGATCAAAAAACTATCTATGGTAGCAGTTATAAGATAAGATGTTGATCAGAATAATTACAATTTACACAAATGTTACACAGGGACAAGCGGTAGAAAATGGATGGATGGATGGTGGGGATCACTGTATTCTGAAATATTGGCTGTAATTATGTTGTTTAAATTGTAAACATTCCATAAGGTGGTGCCATATCCCCATGCTTTGACAGTGACATCACTATTTTGATTGTACCCTTTTTTCACAAGGGCATTGGAACAATCGAGAAACAATTATAGAAATAATGAGTAATAATACATATTTTAAAAAGTAAAAATAAAATGTACTTATGGATACAGGAAGGATAAATAGAACTCGAAAAAAAATGTGATTACACAAATGTACGAGTGTACGCTTGAACTACTTCACATAACAGAAAAAACTACCAGAAAAGTGAATCCAATTAAAATGTATAAATAAATAAATAGAAAAACTATAAATTCATATTTTTGATTTAAAAAATCCAAATGCCGCTATGTATTATTTGACTATAGTTGCCAGTCTGGTGGGCAATTGTCAAAGCTGTATTTGCATATAAAACGGCATCCAAACGAACGGCTCACAACTCTAAGTCGGTTCTCATCGCTCACCTAACAAAGCCGTTCAAAAGACTCGATTTGTTTGGGAACGTCACAGCTTTAATTTAAATTATTTTCTCCTCCTTGAATTAGCTGTGCATCCACCTCCTGCACAGGTTTGCAATTGAACAAAAACATGTTAAAAATGAGGCGAACAACACAGAAACAAACAAGTGTCTAATAAAATATGACTCATCTGCCGAACAAGTAAAGTAAAGTTTACTTTTTCTTCCCTCTTAGTCACACAGTCTGCTTCGTATAAAAACTCTCGCTTTGCTTTGCATAAAAGCTTTGTCTTCCCAGAGCTGCCGTGGCACAGATCCTTGGCTTCTTGTAATGACAAGTACCTAACCTGACCTAACCAAAACCTTTTAAAAAACATTTGTAAATGTTCAAATGGTTAAAGACGTAAGGTAGACACAGGCCGTAGTTTGCCAATGCTTTATGTAAGCCATTCAGTGTGTGGAATAAATGTGAATAAATCTGTGAAGAGACATGCACTACAATGTTCTCTTTTCCGTTTTCTTCCTTCAGGCTCATCACCTTCACTCCCACATTGTTGTTCCTCAACTAGTAATGATATCATTATAAATACTTGCACTTAATGCAGTCTCTAGCCTTCAGACCTCTTCATGGCGACAGTGGAGTGGGCTGCGTTCAGTGGTGGGTGGTGCTCAATATTACAAGCTTGCTGAACTCACAATCTTGTTTGTGTTTGTGAATTAATTCTACATTTTTGATGGTGTGGACAAGCTGACTGCTGTGTTAGGTTAGTAGGCTTCAGTCATATTTCTGCACAATAAAAAAAAAAATTAACAGAAAAATAGCGAATGAAATGTTTTTTGTTTTTGTTTTAGAAAATGCTGAAATGGAAACTCATGCAGTCAATTCAAGACACAACATTAGTAAGCCTAAATGTGTATTTTAAAATTATGTTGGCCAGAATAACGCCTTGGCAATCAAATGTTTAAACACAAATTCTTATATGCTGGTCTCACACAGTAGAAACAAACATAATGGATTTATTGAACACATTTGTAAAGAACAGCAGGTGTAGTAGCATCAGGGGATGACAGAACAAATGTCAGGCGAGTTTTTGTGCGTTTGGACTTTATTGATTTAAAACAAAGAAGACTGGGACTTTTTTTTATGTGGTAATACAAGTAAACACCAACACCTAAAAACCTGAATTAATTTCAGGTCAAATGATAGTGGATTAACAAAATATTTGTTATGTGTTTTTGTAAAGCACTAATTAGTCCCAATTCATGCAAATTCAACCAATTCCTGAGAATTTTAAATCAATCAATCAAAGTTTACTTATATAGCCCTAAATCACGAGTGTCTCAAAGGGCTGCACAAGCCACAACGACATCCTCGGCTCTGATCCCACATCAGGGCAAGAAAAACTCAACCCAATGGGATGACAATGAGAAACCTTGGAGGGGACCGCAGCTGTATTGTATTAAAATATAATTTTGCATGGTGATGTGAAGTGAATTATATTTGTATAGCGCTTTTTCTCAAGTGACTCAAAGCGCTTTACATAGTGAAACCCAATATCTAAGTTACATTTAAACCAGTGTGGGTGGCACTGGGAGCAGGTGGGTAAAGTGTCTTGCCCAAGGACACAACGGCAGTGACTAGGATGGCAGAAGCGGGGATCGAACCTGCAACCCTCAAGTTACTGGCACGGCCACTCTACCAACCGAGCTATACCGGAGTATGCTATTAACAAAGGGTTTTAAGTAATGTACTATTCCACAAGAGTACAGCTAAATAAATATTTTATTGTTTAGAATACTTAAGAAATTAAGTTAGGGGTACTTATGATTAAGTACTGGCTACAAGGAATGGTACGTTTACACAACTGAATGATTTCAAGTGCTATGAACTATGTCTTTATTCATTGTTACCTATTTATTTAATGTAGCTTTACTTACACTAATTTAACAGCAATTTAGGATCTCTTAGTTATTTCTTCTAAAATCAACAATAATATTTACTAGATAAACCCATGCAAACCGATTGCCTTGAAAATATTAAGTACACCTTACTGCTATAACTGCCAACACATTATGCATCCAAATATTGTTACCTTACCCTTAACATTTAGTTTGTGCGATGAAATACAGTATGTTTTTTTCTGTATGTTAAAAAAATGCAAATTATGTCTGAATTAGATGTTTTTTCAGCCAACTGAATGGTCACACAATGATTAACAACTGTAGTTCTACAAGTTCAACATAAATATGAATATAAAACCTTAAATTGAATTTTATCCATTTGATATTCATTTTAGACACCAAGCAGATGCAAATGGCCACAATACAGCACTTAAAAAAACAGCAACATCCAAATTGTCTGGATTTTTGGACTCAGAAAATGATCACGGTGAAAAGGTCACAACCAGAGGTCACTAACAATACATGTATATTTGCACAATCAAATGTCACAAACAACAAACACAGCTGAGGTGAGGCATCTTAAACTACTGTCAAACAACTCCTCTTACTGAACTGAAGTTCAACTGAGCAAAACATTTTTAAATGACAGCAGTTTTAGTGGGAGTTTATTATGGCCCAAGCCAGCCATCACTCTTTGAAGTCATCCCAAAGTATTCTTCATGGACTTTGGATAATCCAAATGCAGAGCATAAACCAGGCCAAACAAGAGGCAAAGTGTCATTGGTAGGTTTGGATGGTCTTACAGTACATCACAATACCTTCTTCAATGATGATCACGTCATTTGTGCTTCACCACAGAGACTAATGGAAGAAAATCTGTCTTCACTGAGAACAGTCATCAAACCATCATGTATTTGTGCCCATGCCTCGTCAGTGTTAGATTACTGTAACGTATTATTTTTCGGGTCTCCCTATGTCTAGCATTAAAAGATTACAGTTGGTACAAAATGCGGCTGCTAGACTTTTGACAAGAACAAGAAAGTTTGATCATATTACGCCTATACTGGCTCACCCGCACTGGCTTCCTGTGCACTTAAGATGTGACTTTAAGGTTTTACTACTTACGTATAAAATACTACACGGACTAGCTCCAGCCTATCTTGCTGATTGTATTGTACCATATGTCCCGGCAAGAAATCTGCGTTCAAAGAACTCCGGCTTATTAGTGATTCCCAGAGCCCCCCAAAAATCTGCGGGCTATAGAGCGTTTTCTATTCGGGCTCCAGTACTATGGAATGCCCTCTACAATTAGAGATGCTACCTCAGTAGAAGCATTTAAGTCCCATCTTAAAACTCATTTGTATACTCCAGCCCAGTGGTTCTCAAATGGGGGTACGCGTACCCCTGGGGGTACTTGAAGGTATGCCAAGGGGTACGTGAGATTTTTTTTAAAATATTTTAAAAATAGCAACAATTCAAAAATCCTTTATAAATATATTTATTGAATAATACTTCAACAAAATAAGTTCATAAACTGACCATCAAATCAAGTAGGCTATTCCATTCATTACAATGCAACAATGCAATATTCAGTGTTGACAGCTAGATTTTTTGTGGACATGTTCCATAAATATTGATGTTAAAGATTTCTTTTTTTGTGAAGAAATGTTTAGAATTAAGTTCATGAATCCAGATGGATCTCTATTACAATCCCCAAAGAGGGTACTTTAAGTTGATGATTACTTCTATGTGTAGAAATCTTTATTTATAATTGAATCACTTGTTTATTTTTCAACAAGTTTTTAGTTATTTTTATTATATCTTTTTTTCCAAATAGTTCAAGAAAGACCACTACAAATGAGCAATATTTTGCATTGTTATACAATTTAATAAATCAGAAACTGATGACGTAGTGCTGTATTTGACTTCTTATTCTCTTTTTTTCAACCAAAAATGCTTAGCTCTAATTAGGGGGTACTTGAATTAAAACAATTTTCACAGGGGGTACATCACTGAAAAAAGGTTGAGAACCACTGCTCTAGCCTTTAAATAGACCCCCATTTCTCTCTCTCGTGGAGGGATGGGGGGGTGGAGGGGGCACAGGTTCGGTGGCCATGGATGAAGTGCTGGCTGTCCAGAGTCGGGACCCGTGGTGGACCGCTCGCCTGTGCATCGGTTGGGGACATCTCTGCGCTGCTGACCTGTCTCCGCTCGGGATGGTCTCTTGCTGGCCCCACCATGGACTGGACTCTCACTATTATGTGGGGGGGGGGGGGGGGGGGGTCCCCACATCTGCGGTCCTTTCCAAGGTTTCTCACTGTCATCCCACTGTGTTGAGTTTTTCCTTGCCCTGATGTGGGATCTGAGTTGTGGCTTGTGCAGCCGTTTGAGACACTTGTGATTTAGGGCTATATAAATAAACATTGATTGATTGATTGAAGTCTCAACCTGGACATTTGTTTGTGGTGAACAACTTTGAGGGAAGTTTTTTTGGGGGGGGGGGAAGAAGCGGAAAGTAGAAGCACTTTTGCAATGGGCTCAGTCGAAGGAGAGACAGAAGCACATACAGCAGAGCTATTCACCTGACGGCCCACAGGCCAACGATAACAGATTGGTTCCCGAATTCAGTTCAAAACCAACGAGTATAACATTTTTCAACAGATTCCTAAAAACACTAAGGCACTGTCAAAAATATTGATCTCTGACTATAAGTCTTCTGTAGGTTTATTCTTCTTGTACACAGGGGGCCGCTGGGTTCGTCTTCTTTGGTGTCAGAGTTAAGTGGACTGAGGGTTGCTTTGTCTAGCGTTTTTTCAGACTTGTTTTTGCTTTTACTTACATCTTGAGACCTCTGGGCTTCAGCAGTCTTCTTCGGTGCACGGCAGTCTGGCCTTTCGGGTAAAGCTAGTGGTGGTGGATTTTCGTTCCGTGCGGAAGCTGTTACTTTTTTCAATGGTCGGGTTGATTGTCTTCGGTTATGGGGCTACTACTTTGCATTTTGAAGTGGCTTTGCCATGATGAGGGTGATTGTATAACGCACTAAATGGCTGACTGAATGATTGTATAAGAGCATTTGATTTAATGTTAACTTAATTTGCAGCATGTGAAGCTTGTGAACCCGTAAAAAGTAATAAATTATCCGCAGCACTGTATAAAGCAAAGGGTTCAAAGCGTTTGAATAAGTAGCCGTTAATAGTCCAGAAATTACGCTAGTATGGTAATGGCACGTTGTTAGAGTTTTTGGGATGTTTTTTGAGCACTTTATGCGGAATAAATACATATTTTTCCTGCATTAAAGTGAAGTGAATTATATTTATATAGCGCTTTTCTCTAGTGACTCAAAGCGCTTTTACATAGTGAAACCCGTGTTTGTTGTTTGTGACATTTGATTGTGCAAATATACATGTATTGTTAGTGACCTCTGGTTGTGACCTTTTCACCGGGATAATTTTCTGAGTCCAAAAATTCAGACAATTTAGATGTTGCTGTTTTTTTAAGTGCTGTATTGTGGCCATTTGCATCTGCTTGGTGTCTAAAATGAATATCAAATGGCTAAAATTCAATTGAAGGTTTTATATTTATATTTATGTTGAACTTGTAGAACTACAGTTGTTAATCATTATGTGACCATTCAGTTGGCTGAAAAGAATCTAATTCAGACATAATTTGTATTTTCTTACATACAGGAAAAAACATACTGTATTTTAGCACAAACTAGAAGGTAATAAAGGAATGCTTTAAGTTGATATAACTGTAATAGGGATCGTTATTTGAAATGTTAAGGGTAAGATAACAATATTTGGATGCATAATGTGTTGGCAGTTATAGCAGTAAGGTGTACTTAATATTTTCAAGGCAATCGGTTTGCATGGATTTATCTAGTAAATATTATTGTTGATTTTAGAAGAAATAACTAAGAGATCCTAAATTGCTGTTAAATTAGTTTAAGTAAAGCTACATTAAATAAAAAGGTAACAATGAATAAAGACATAGTTCATAGCACTTGAAATCATTCAGTTGTGTAAACGTACCATTCCTTGTAGCCAGTACTTAATCATAAGTACCCCTTACTTAATTTCTTAAGTATTCTAAACATAAAATATTCATTTAGTTGTACTCTTGTGGAATAGTACATTACTTAAAACCCTTTGTTAATACTATGCAAAAATATATTTGTAATAAAATACAGCTGCGGTCCCCTCCAAGGTTTCTCATTGTCATCCCACTGGGTTGAGTTTTTTCTTGCCCTGATGTGGGATCTGAGCCGAGGATGTCGTTGTGGCTTGTGCAGCCCTTTGAGACACTCGTGATTTAGGGCTATATAAGTAAACTTTGATTGATTGATTTAACATTCTCAGGAATTGGTTGAATGTGTGTGCAAAACACCTCAGTTAAGAAAGCCACGCATTGTCATCATGGCATTGTGGCTTTTGTGGCTTGGACGACATTACCGTATTTTCCGCAATATAAGGCGCACCTAAAAACCACAAATTTTCTCAAAAGCTGACAGTGCGCCTTATAACCCGGTGCGCTTTATATATGGATAAATATTAAGATTCATTTTCATAAAGTTTCGGTCTCGCAACTTCGGTAAACAGCCACCATCTTTTTTCCCCGTAGAAGAAGCGCGCGGTGCATGCTGGGATATGTGACGTTTCATTTCCATTTGTGTGTTTATGTAAAGACCCCAAAATGGCTCCTATTAAGTGTGTTGTCTGTCTAATTATAAATAATGCAGACGAGGCGTGTTAACTGAGTTCTCAACGTTTACTCACAGCGTGCTCATAACCACATTCTAACTCCCAGCATACAACAACGCTTCTCAGGGCTACCGCGCATGCTCGTCACTATCGTTGCATGCTGGGTAGTGTAGTTGTTATATTTGCTAGCTCAAAACATCACATTAAGAGACACGCTTACGCGCTTAATTCAATACTCGCCGTCATTCCGGGTGGATTGACAAAAGACCTCCAGCCGCTGGATATTGGTGTCAACAGGGCATTCGAAGCTAGACTGCTAACTGCGTGGGAACAGTGGATGACAGAAGGCGAACACACGTGACGTTCACCAAGACAGGGAGACAGGGAGACAGCGCCAGACGACATTTTGGATCCCACATTCGCCCAACTTTTCAATTCGGACAACGAAGGAGAATAATTCGAGGGATTTATGAATGAAGAATAACTTCAGAAAGTGAGCGTTATGTTTATTTTGTGTGTTGTGACATTAACGTTCGAGCAACATTATGTTGCTATTGCTCTGCACTATTTTGAATTTTACTATGTTTGTGATTGCACATTTGCGTACATTTTGGGAGTGAACAGAGTTGTTAGAACGCTGGTTTTTAATATATTATTAAAGTTTGACTGACCTATCTGACTGTTTTTTTGACATTCCTTTAGCGCAGTTAGATGCGGCTTACAACACCGGGCGGCTTATAGGTGGACAAAGTTTTGAAATATGCCGTTCATTGAAGGCGCGGCTTTTAACCCAGGGCGCCTTATGGTGCGGAAAATACGGTACTCAAAAAAACAGTAGCATGTGTTTATTGGATGACTATAGAGCAATACTAACAAATATGTTACTGCCAAATGAGGCGAAATTGATAAATACAAAAGTTCTTACCTTTCAATTTACGAGGGATCGCTTTGAAAGTAGCGTGCTGAGAGGCGGTACAAAAAAGTGCACATGCATGCTATGATTGGGCAGCCAAAATCTAGAGCTGGACATTTGATTGGCGTTTGGAGAGATAAAGCCGATTGTGTGATTGGCCACAGAAAGATGAGCTCAGCCGGGTTCGCGTGGAGGCGGAACAAAAAAATGTCTACATGCGAGCTGTGATTGGGCAGCCGATAGATGGAGCTGACGTCACCAGTGGGAAGTCACAAATACCCCTTTTCCACTGCACCAAACGGTTCCTTTGGAGGAAGTATGGAGAAAGGCATGATTATTTTATAAATATCTCTGCAACGCCTCCACAGTTTGATTTCATATGTGTATGACTTACGCAGATCCCAGATACACAAAACCAGGTAAAAATAGGTAAGAAAAGTTGGTTTTGAGCAATAGGTCCTTAAAATGCTGGGAGGGCTGAACTGAGGCTAAACCAATTTCTGACGGGTCAATAGCGTCTGCTCTTGTTGTACCATTTTCAACATGAGGTCACAACAGATAAAACTATATTTCGTATCGACAGCAACCGCTCGCTCTCTTTCATGTGTGCACTCGGATCAGCCAGAGATGTGTTCATGGCCACAACGACAGTCAGACAACTCCAGACGAAGAGAAGGAGAGGTAGCAGCCATGCCCTTGTTGGCTTTTTTGTCAAGAGACACAACTGATCCTCATGAAGATGTGGACTGGGCACTCTCTGAAGTGGAAAAAAAACTGTGCAGACATTTTTCAAGGATTGTCATCAGGGGAAAACGAGGCAGACCTGTTCCTATTCTCTTGACTCCAAAAATGGTGTGTGCATTAGAACTTCTCGTTAAGTACAGAGAAACTTGTGGGGTTCTCAAAGACAACATTTACCTGTTTGCAAGACCCACAGCGATGACACATTTCCGTGGTTCAGACTGCATATGAGACTATGCAAAAGCATGTCATGCAAATCCTGCAAATCCTGTGTCACTTACATCCATGAAACTACGAAAACATGCTGCCACCCTTTCAACTGTGTTAAACATGACAGACACAGAGATGGACCAGCTGGCCAACTTTCTTGGCCATGATATTAGAATCCATCGTGAGTTCTATAGACTTCCGGAAAAGACAATGCAGCTGGCAAAAATCAGCAAAGTTTTGATGGCACTTGAGCAAGGTCGATTATCAGAGTTCCATGGCAAGAACTTAGATGAAATCACAATTGGTCCAAATGGTAAGTTGTCATCTTTGTTGTTTCCTTTGTCTATAATTTTTTTCCATCCTTTTGTTTAGTTTGAACTCAATTATAAGCTTAACATGGTATGTCTCCCACAGAAAGTGTTGTGGAAATTGAAGAGGAAGAGCTTACCAGAGAGGATGAAAACTGTTAATTTCTTAATAATGGTATGTAATGTCAATACTCATTTTTGTGGTTTATTAAATGTATTCGACAGTCTTCGCAGTAGTTTTAATGACAATATATGTCTTAATATTCTGTTATTTAGAATTTTTTCTGAAGTTCCATTTCGTTAGCACTCTAGAAGTGCATGTGGGCTATGGTAAGCATGACACTGAATGTTTATTACATTGAACCAACAGAAGAGGGGGCCTTTCCAACCACTGAGGAGAAAGCAATCCCACCCCCCAAGAGACTGAAACGACTTTCAAAAGAAGAGGAGGTATCCTCAGGAGATCGTGCAGTGAGACAATCTTCCAAAGGTAAACTGTATACATAAACTGTTTTTTTAGTCAAGTTTTATCAGTCTTTGTTTTCTCACAAATAATGCAAATGCATATGTATGCATTGTTCTCTGTGGGTTCGAGACATTTTAGGAAACAAATGGATAACTTAATTTTCTTTTATTTCTTTTATTTTCACACACATATTTTGTATGGTCACTTGCAGGTAAAGCTGCCCAGAAAAGAAGACCCTGCGAAGAGAAAGAGGTGAAGTCTGTCGAGAAGCACATGAAGCGATTCATCCCTTCTGGTATTGTACCAGCAAAGAGTGACTGTTTAAAATGTTTGAGGGACGAACCGGAAGCTCTCCAAAACCGGGAATGGCAAGCATTGAAGTTTTATGTGTACAACGACATTACGGCCTACAAAAGGAGATTGCAGGTAAAATAGTAGATTACGAGATAATCAGCAAGACTGGTGAAGTAGAACAGTTTTTTTATGTTCTTTATGTTCAATGTTGTTAAAAATAAAAAGTAAAAATAAAAGTTTAAATGAGTTTGTATTTTATTTCTATGGTTTAAGGTAAGATAAGATAATCCTTTATTGATCCCACAACAGGGAAATTTGGGTTACTTTGTTTACGTGTTTCAAATATTGGTAAAAGTAAAAATAAATTTTCTTGAAAAGTGAAACATTTGTTATCCTGGCATTAATAGTACTGTGATTCTGTATGGTATCCATCCTTAGTTAAAACTAATATATTTTTCCAAAAACAAAATCTGGTTTAGTGTTCCTTAGGATGACATTTTCATACAGCATGATTATAAAACATTATTACCTTAAAGTATGATTCACATTCAGAATTTTCCATCCTTCTATATATGGTAGTTGGAGTTGCAGACAACTTCATTACTGCTAAATAGCAGTTTTCAGTCATGTCACAGAAGATGCAGAATTTGCTTTAACATTTAAGTGGTGAAACTTCCTATAAGAGGACAGCTGTAGTGCTGTATTCTGAGAATCATGTCATATTTAATTTGAACTTTTTTTTTTTTTAAATGGTCCTCAGTAGTCACGTACAAATTTGTGTGAATTATGCAAAATTATTTAAATTTGGTCCCCATGAACCATATTAACTCTTTTTCCCCAGGGTCCCCAGCAAGAATGATCAGCACATTACTTCATCAATCCAGAGATTTAAAGACGTGTATGAGCTAACTGGGCAGTGGCCATTTTACCATTTTTTTTTATGCCTCCACAACCTGTAGAAAGGGTGGTCCCCACAAGTGATGATCGAAAACTTGGTCCCCATTCCAAATGATAACCAGTGTGTGTGTGTGTGTGTGTGTGTGTGTGTGTGTGTGTGTGTGTGTGTGTGTGTGTGTGTGTGTGTGTGTGTGTGTGTGTGTGTGTGTGTGTGTGAGAAAGATTAATAACAGTGTTTCAAGGTTTTATAAAAATCTAAAATGCATCCAGTATTCATATAATTCACAAAATAAATAGAGTCCTTAAATGGTAGACTATAATAGCTGTAATAGGGTTAGGGTTACAGCTATTATAATGTATTAATTTCCCTTCACCTCATTCAACCTAACTGCCTCGGTAGATGAGGGTACATCGTATACATTTTATACATGCATTGATACTTCTAAAAATAGTTCAATAAACAGAGATTTTATTTCATAAAAATATGTTTTATTTGTTTTTTGTGTAATTTTAGTGCCAATCTGTTAATACACTAATTAATTAATAATAATTAATAATTAATTAATAATAATAATAATTATAATAATTATAATAATTAATTAATTAATTAATAATAATTGATTAATACACTATGTCAGAACAATAACTGTATACATAAGGGGTTGTACTAGGGGAAAAAAGAAACCAACTAAAATAAGATCATCTGTTTTTAAAATTAACAATAAAGTCAACACAAAAGTACCGTATTTTCTGCACTATTAGCCGCACCTAAAAACCACAAATTTACTCAAAAGCTGACAGTGCGGCTTTTAACCCGGTGCGCTTTATATATGGATTAATATTACGATTCATTTTCATAAAGTTTCGATCTCGCAACTTCGGTAAACATCCGCCATCTTTTTTCCCGGTAGAACAGGAAGCGCTTCTTCTTCTACGCAAGCAACCGCCAAGGTAAGCACCTGCCCCCATAGAACAGGAAGCGCTTCTTCTTCTACTGTAAGCAACCACCCGCCCGCGTAGAAGAAGAAAAAGCGCGGATATACCGTACGTTTCATTTCCTTTGTGTGTTTACATCTGTAAAGACCACAAAATGGCTCCTACTAAGCGTCAGGGATCCGGTTCATGAAAAGACGCAATCTCTCCATCCGCACACGGATTACTATTTCACAGCAACTGATATTCCTGTGAACCGCACTGTGGATATAACGGGAGCACGTACGGTGAATATTCGCACCACAGGGAATGAGAAGTCATCCTTCACTGTGGTTCTAGCTTGCCATGCTAATGGCCAGAAACTTCCACCCATGGTGATATTCAAAAGGAAGACCTTGCCAAAAGAGACCTTTCCAGCCGGCGTCATCATAAAAGCTAACTCGAAGGGATGGATGAAGAAAAGATGAGCGAGTGGTTAAGGTAAGTTTAAGTTTACGCGAAGAGGCCGGGTGGCTTTTTTCACGCAGCTCTGTCCATGTTGATATACGTATGTTTGTGATTGCACATTTGCGTACATTTTGGGAGTGAACAGAGTTGTTAGAACGCTGGTTTTTAATATATTATTAAAGTTTGACTGACCTATTTGACTGTTTTTTTTACATTCCTTTAGCGCAGTTAGATGCGGCTTACAACACCGGGCGGCTTATAGGTGGACAAAGTTTTGAAATATGCCGTTCATTGAAGGCGCGGCTTTTAACCCAGGGCGCCTTATGGTGCGGAAAATACGGTAAGTACAATTCTACCCTGAACGCCTGATGTTTAACAAATAATTTTCAGCACTTGAATTTGACTTATCTTAGGCCCAGTCCCAATACACCCCGTCGCGCTACATTTTGCGCGTTGCCGGGGGGGTAGTGGTGTCCCAATTACTCTTTGATATAGTGGTAGTGGGCATAACAAGGGGTACAGGGTATGAATCTAGCCCTTCAGAGCAAGGGACTTCAGATGCTGACTCGCTCAGGGAGGGCCAGAGAAAATTCCCCAATTTCTGCGTAACTTATATAATATACAACATGTTAGTTTGTAACGTTAGCCAACTAGTCATGCTAGCTGCTTGTGTTTTATCTTTACCAATGTGTGCTTTACCTGCTGCATGTCTTATCTGTGCACTTTTAACCATAGTATTGTTTTCAGTATTTACTAATGATTGTATTTATTAGAGATGTCCGATAATGGCTTTTTTGCCGATATCCGATATTCCGATATTGTCCAACTCTTAATTACCGATTCCAATATCAACCGATACCGATATATACGGTCGTGGGATTAACACATTATTATGCCTAATTTTGTTGTGATGTCCCGCTGGATGCATTAAACAATGTAACAAGGTTTTCCAAAATTAGAGAACAACTTCAACTCAAGTTACGGAAAAAAGTGCCAACATGGCACTGCCATATTTATTATTAAGTCACAAAGTGCATTATTCTTTTTAACATGCCTCAAAACAGCAGCTTGGAATTTGGGACATGCTCTCCCTGAAATAATCCTGATACCCACTACAACTATGGGAAATACTATACTTTGACTTTCACAAAGTGCATTTTTTTTTTTTTTTTTTTAAACATGCCTCAAAACAACAGCTACAAAAACAATGAAGGCACACGGCTTCAGTCCAGAGTATACTAGAGTAATAAAGTAAACAATAACATAGTCCTCCTTTAGTGCAAGACTGCCTGGCATACTGTATAACAGGGAATTAAAAACTGGGCTCAAAATGCCCTGCTCTAATGTATTTGTATGAGTAGCACAAATGTGCTGCAAGCTAGTGGTGAGTGCTTGAAGTGGCCTACCAGTCAGCCAAAGCTTCTGAAATGCTGCGTTGAGACAGGGCACCTCTGTTCACTGCAAGCTGAAAAGTGTGCGCCATGCGGGGCAGGCTATCCACACCAAACTCCACAGTAGCTTTTGCCATATTGCGTGGGCTTTCGCCTTGGGGTGGTTTTTGTTGTATTTTTGTTTTTTCTCGGCGGAGTCTTTAAGCGACAACTGTGTGGTTTACTTTTTTTCGGTGTTTGCTTTTCATCCATCTTCCGCTTGTATTCATCGTGTATCTCCTTATGATTCTTGAAGAGGTGGGAGATTAAATTGCTCCTATTAAAGGAAAACGTCTTGGTTCCTCCTCGCATAACCAACTTTTTGCAGTCACTGCAAATTGCCAGTTTTTTATTCGTCAGAGACACTTTGAAATAATCCCAAACCATAGACATGGTGTCGTTAGTCAGTCACCGAGCGAGCTCGCTTGTTAGCCACAGCTACAGCACCGGCAACAACACACTCTTGTTGTTGTTATGCTCCGCTCGCGGCGGTTTGATGAGGTCATCAAGCGTCGCCAGTAAACTTCTCATGCTGCAGTTGTCAACTCCTGTGTTGTGTGTGGGAGAGGGGAGAGGGGAGAGGGGAGGGGCTGCTGACTGGGAGACGCATCCGCTCTGTACTTCCCCCTACGTCCGTGTTTTACCGGATATGTACCGGTCTGTACAGCGGCGTTTTAAAAAGTAATTAATTTTACTTTTTGAAACCGATACCGATAATTTCCGATATTACATTTTATAGCATTTATCGGCCGATAATATCAGCAGGTCGATATTATCGGACATCTCTAGTATTTATCTTAAAGCACACATCAAAATTGGCAACCACAAATCATGAAGCATTTAATATAATGTCAATAAAGCTTTCTCTTCTATTCTAACCTAATTCTAGATTATGGCAGGCTACATGTATTATGTAAAATTGGAAAGTGTTATTTGATTGCAATAAGAAAAGCCTTGTGTGTTAAATGCCTTTTCATTTCAATTCCAATCTTCCAAAATTGTTCTTTGAGTGTAATAAGAAATGTATGTTTAATCATAAGTTTTAATGTAAGATTCTCTGTTAAAATGAAGCCAATAATTACATTTTTTGTGGTCCCCTTTATTTTAAAAAGTATCAAAATACATATCGATATACATTTTGGTACTGGTACTGCTACCAAAATATCGGTATCGGTACAACCTTAGGTGGGACGTATGTGCAGTCGTAACGACATAGTATCTTACATGCTCAAACGTGAACTATGCAGTGACGTAGCAAGTGGTGTCCCAATTCCTAGGGAAGATTACAAAGCTCTAGCCCTTGTTGCTTCATTTCAAGGGTGTAGTGGTAATAGGTTAGGGGGCTCGTGGTAGTGAATGAGGGTGAACATTGGGATTGGGCCTTAATCTGTAATAAACCCAAAAATTTATCATAAACACAAAAGTCAAACAAAAGATATATGAAAGACCAAGAAAGTTACAAAAAAGTGAAGAAGTTGAAATAAAACCATACAGAAAGACAAAACACAAAGCCTGCTGTTTGGCTTTGTTATTTTTCTGCTTGAAGCATCTCCACACATTAGTGGGTTGTGCTCAGCACCATGTGGAGAAGTTGTTTGGACGTCAGCTGTGAGGCTCTAACTGCCTTGTGGAGTGAATAAAGGCAAAGTGAGAGAGCTGCCACTCACAGGGTTAGAGTATGATATCGTAGCCAAGACCTTTTTATTATTTGCTTGTGTGGCGTGGAAAAAATAGCGACAAGCTTTCAGAAAAATCCAGATGGCGAAAAACAACACAGCAGAAAATCAAAGAACACCCTACCCAGTTTGCATTGAATAAAATAACCCTCAGTCAACTATGAGAATAATCAACATTTTCCTCTACTGCGATACTATAATGAATCATTTTTCCTATCGTGCACTGGAACAATATTAAACATAAGAGTCATGCGTGCTTTTTTTAATGTTTCCCACCTTACTAGGACATTGACAGCCCATATTTCACTAAGATTCTTGCTGAAAGGAGCTCATTGACGACAGCGGACTACAATGGCGGACGCGTGCAACGCACCCTGGGTAGGTTTATACCATAGATGGATAATCCCCAATTTTCCCCAATTTGTGACATTACTAATTGTGCACATTCCAAATAGCTTCTTTGGAGGAAGTATGAAGGAAGGCAAGATATGCAATTTGTTATACTTATATCCAGACCTGTGTGTGCAACAGTTGTAGCTGAAACCGTCAGGTATGGAAGTAAACACACAGGTCTGACTAAAATAATAACAAATTGCATCATTTTTTGAAGAACTAATGAACCTCTTTGGATTAAGGCAAGATATTTTTAGAAATATCTCCCCCATGCCCCAAAAGATTTCACATTTTTGGACTTATGCAGATCTCTAACACACAACAGCAGGTACCAATAGGTAGGAAAAGTTGGTTTTGCATAATATGGCCCCTTTAAAGCCATTCGGTTCTTACTAGAGCTGCAGCTATCGAATATTTTAGTCATCGAGTATTCTATCGAATATTCCGATCGAATAATCAAGCAATTTTTTATTTAATTTTAAACAATTTTTTGTCCTGTCCAGCTTCTCAGGCAAATCATATTGTTGATGTAGATGCCCATATTGGCTGTACAAATTTACTTTACAAAAGAGAAGTGTGGGATACTTCTCCTGTTCCTTATTTGTATTTTGACTTTATTAAATGGATTTATATTATTATTTGGTGCAGCCGGACCGGAACAATATTTTTGCTTAATTAAGGTTTAATTATACATGTTAAGATGTGCCCTCAATTATTGTGTTTGGCCTAATTGTCTTTTATTTCCTAAACGCCTGCTTTCATTATTGAAGGCTGACACGCACAGCTGAAATGCGTCCTCGGTTAATCGTGCCAATTTGTGTGTACTAATAAAAACAGGTGCACTCACAGCCCTATGTGCTGTGTCTGCATAAAGGAAGTTCTTGTCTCTCGTGCGTTTTTGGGGATTATTATACGGTGCCGTTTAAATGGTGGTTTCTCCACACAAATCAGCTGAGCTGTTTTCAACCTGCCAACAATGCATAAACAATATAAAAAGACAAACCACTTAATAATGACAACATCCATCCATCCATCCATCTTCTTCCGCTTATCCGATGTCGTGTCGCGGGGGAAGCAGCCTAAGCAGGGAAGCCCAGACTTCCCTCTCCCCAGGCACTTCGTCCAGCTCCTCCTGGGGGATCCCGAAGCGTTCCCAGGCCAGCCGGGAGACATAGTCTTCCCAACGTGTCCTGGGTCTGCCCCGTGGCCTCCTATCGGTCGGATGTGCCCTAAACACCTCCCTAGGGAGGCGCTCGGGTGGCATCTTGACCAGATGCCCGAACCACCTCATCTGGCTCCTCTCGATGTGGAGGAGCAGCGGCTTTACTTTGAGCTCCCCCCGGATGACAGAGCTTCTCACCCTATCTCTAAGGGAGAGCCCCGCCACCCGGCGGAGGAAACTCATTTCGGCCGCTTGTACCCGTGATCTTGTCCTTTCGGTCATAACCCAGAGCTCATGACCATAGGTGAGGATGGGAACGTAGATCGACCGGTAAATTGAGAGCTTTGCCTTCTGGCTCAGCTCCTTCTTCACCACAACGGATCAATACAGCGTCCGCATTACTGAAGACGCCGCACCGATCCGCCTGTCGATCTCACGATCCACTCTTCCCTCACTCGTGAACAAGACTCCGAGGTACTTGAACTCCTCCACTTGGGGCAAGATCTCCTCCCCAACCCGGAGATGGCACTCCACCCTTTTCCGGGCGAGAACCATGGACTCGGACTTGGAGGTGCTGATTCTCATCCCAGTCGCTTCACACTCAGCTGCGAACTGATCCAGTGAGAACTGAAGATCCTGGCTAGATGAAGCCATCAGGACCACATCATCTGCAAAAAGCAGAGACCTAATCCTGCAGCCACCAAACCGAATCCCCTCAACGCCTTGACTGCGCCTAGAATTCTGTCCATAAAAGTTATGAACAGAATCGGTGACAAAGGGCAGCCTTGGCAGAGTCCAACCCTCACCGGAAACGTGTCCGATTTACTGCCGGCAATGCGAACCAAGCTCTGACACTGATCATACAGGGAGCGGACCGCTACAATCAGACAGTCCGAAACCCCATACTCTCTGAGCACTCCCCACAGGACTTCCCGAGGGACACGGTCGAATGCCTTCTCCAAGTCCACAAAGCACATGTAGACTGGTTGGGCAAACTCCCATGCACCCTCAAGGACCCTGCCGAGAGTATAGAGCTGGTCCAAAGTTCCACGACCAGGACGAAAACCACACTGTTCCTCCTGAATAGTACACCTGAATAGACCTTACCGGGAAGGCTGAGGAATGTGATCCCACGATAGTTGGAACACACCCTCCGGTTCCCCTTTTTAAAGAGAGGAACCACTACCCCGGTCTGCCAATCCAAAGGTACTGCCCCCGATGTCCACGCGATGCTGCAGAGTCTTGTCAACCAAGACAGCCCCACAGCATCCAGAGCCTTAAGGAACTCCGGGCGGATCTCATCTACCCCCGGGGCCTTGCCACCGAGGAGCTTTTTAACTACCTCAGCAACCTCAGCCCCAGAAATAGGAGAGCCCACCACAGATTCCCCAGGCACTGCTTCCTCATAGGAAGACGTGTTGGTGGGATTGAGGAGGTCTTCGAAGTATTCCCTCCACCGATCCACAACATCCGCAGTCGAGGTCAGCAGAACACCATCCGCACCATACACGGTGTTGGTAGTGCACTGCTTCCCCTTCCTGAGGCGGCGGATGGTGGTCCAGAATCGCTTCGAAGCCGTCCGGAAGTCGTTTTCCATGGCTTCCCCGAACTCCTCCCATGTCCGAGTTTTTGCCTCCGCGACCGCTGAAGCCGCACACCGCTTGGCCTGTCGGTACCTGTCCGCTGCCTCAGGTGTCCCATGAGCCAAAAGAACCCGATAGGACTCCTTTTTCAGCCTGACGGCATCCCTCACCGCCGGTGTCCACCAACGGGTTCTAGGATTACCGCCACGACAGGCACCAACTACCTTGCGACCACAGCTCCAATCAGCCGCCTCGACAATAGAGGTGCGGAACATGGTCCACTCAGACTCAATGTCCAGCACCTCCCTCGTGACATGTTCAAAGTTCTTCCGGAGGTGGGAATTGAAACTCTCTCTGACAGGAGACTCTGCCAGACGTTCCCAGCAAACCCTCACAATGCGTTTGGGCCTGCCAGGTCTGTCCGGCATCCTCCCCCACCATCGCAGCCAACTCACCACCAAGTGGTGATCGGTAGAAAGCTCCGCCCCTCTCTTCACCCGAGTGTCCAAAACATGAGGCCGCAAATCCGATGACACAACTACAAAGTCGATCATAGAACTGCAGCCTAGGGTGTCCTGGTGCCAAGTGCACATATGGACACCCTTATGCTTGAACATGGTGTTCGTTATGGACAATCCGTGACTGGCACAAAAGTCCAATAACAAAACACCACTCGGGTTCAGATCCGGGCGGCCATTCTTCCCAATCACGCCTCTCCAGGTTTCACTGTCGTTGCCAATATGAGCGTTGAAGTCCCCCAGTAGAACGAGGGAATCACCCGGGGGGGCACCCTCAAGTACTCCCTCGAGTGAATCCAAAAAGGGTGGGTACTCTGAGCTGCTGTTTGGTGCGTAAGCGCAAACAACAGTCAGGACCCGTCCCCCCACCCAAAGACGAAGGGAAGCTACCCTCTCGTCCACCGGGTTGAACTCCAACATGCAGGCTCTGAGCCGGGGGGAAACAAGAATTGCCACCCCAGCCCGTCGCCTCTCACTGCTGGCAACGCCAGAGTGGAAGAGAGTCCAGCCCGTCTCGAGAGAACTGGTTCCGGAGCCCTTGCTGTGCGTCGAGGTGAGTCCAACTATATCCAACCGGAACTTCTCTACCTCGCACACTAGCTCAGGCTCCTTCCCCCCCAGCGAGGTGACGTTCCACGTCCCAAGAGCTAGCTTCTGTAGCCGAGGATCGGACCGCCAAGTGCCCTGCCTTCGGCTGCCGCCCAGCTCACATTGCACTCGACCTCTATGGCCCCTGCTATGGGTGGTGAGCCCATTGGAGGGGGGACCCACGTTGCCTCTTCGGGCTGTGCCCGGCCGGGCCCCATGGGGACAGGCCCGGCCTCCAGGCGCTCGCCATCGTGCCCCAACTCCGGGCCTGGCTCCGGAGGGGAGCCCCGGTAACCCGCGTCCGGGCGAGGGAAATCTGAGTCTCGGTTCTTGCATTTCCATAGAAGTCTTCGAGCTGCTCTTTGTCCGATCCCTCACCTAGGACCTGTTTGTCTTGGGAGACCCTACCAGGGGGCATGGAAGCCCCCGGACAACATAGCTCCTAGGATCATTGGGACACGCAAACTCCTCTACCACGGTAAGGTGGCAGCTCAGAGAGGAGATAATGACAACAACAGTTTTAAATATTAAGAATGCAATACAGTGCATTGCATTCATTGTATGCAAAATAGTAATCAATGTTCATTTTGCCATCATAACATGTTTGAGATGAAAACATATATATAAAATTAGTTCAAAATCTCCCCATGACTGCGTGGGTTCCCTCCGGGTACTACGGCTCCCTCCCACCTCCAAAAACATGCACCTGGGGATAGGTTGATTGGCAACACTAAATTGGCCCTAGTGTGTGAATGTGAGTGTGAATGTTGTCTGTCTATCTGTGTTGGCCCTGCGATGAGGTGGCGACTTGTCCAGGGTGTACACCGCCTTCCGCCTGAATGCAGCTGAGATAGGCTCCAGCGACCCCCAAAAAGGGACAAGCGGTAGAAAATGGATGGATAGTTCAAAATTAATATTCCCTGAGAAAGTTAAAATAAAACTAATTTGTTAGTATAAAAAAATAAAACAATAGGAATAGTTTTCATTACATCAAACATAAAAAGTGGATTAGGTAGTGCCTTTAATACTGCATTTGTAATGTGCAACTTCATATTCAAGCTCCAATCTGGCTGACAAGAAGTAGGCACACAAGTGCTCCCACTTTGAACAAAGACTTGGAACTCTTACATGCTATAGAGACTTTAGTGGGTGCAAGAGCAAGCTATCCAAGTAGCATGTGGTTGCATGACTTGAATAACCCGAATAACTTTGCACGACTACTTTCGCGTGGTTACTAATGAAAGGCTAATTGAACATGACAGTTCGGATAGCGTTGTTAGTTTTCAACACCTTTTGGCAGCATTTGATGACATCGCGGGAGTGAGAGAACACATCCTGGTTATCATAATGAATAACATGTATTTTACTAACACAACTTTTGCGTTTACATTTGATGATAGATGACTCGATTTTAGTGTGAAGTGTTCCCGCACCTTATACAACTTGTCGCTTCTTAATTCCCTCGTTTTGCAATGGCTCTTGTCCACTGCTTTCTGCGGCGTCTGCCATGCGAGTTTTGTCGGCGAAAAAGTTTTCTAAACTCAAACGTATTTAAAAGATCAGATGTCGATAATTTGTGAAAATATACCTTATGGAATCATCTTCAAAGGATATAAAATCAAGGGGCGAAACAAATGATAGTGTTATTCTTCACTGAATGGATTATCTTATTTCTATTCAACTACATATGTAGTGTCTCCAAATAGCCTACAATAAAATAATACAATAATAATAAGAATACTGAGGGACTCATTTTAATCGCCAGTATTTTCTTAAACATTTGAAAGACTAAATGACTGAGCACGGCACAGTGTCCGGCTGTGCTCATACATTACGTACTTAACTACCGTAAATAAGATCCCACCAAACGCGTTTCATTTAGACAAGCTCTCTGTGATTGAGTTACTTTACACTGTGTTCCTGTTAATGATACACATGATCTTAAACAACTATAGACTTGCAAGTATCAATATTTTGATTTGAGAATCGATATTATAGCTAAAGATCTAGTATCAGCAGTATCGATATTTCAGTACCGATTCGCACATCGCATTGAATAATAATATTTCTAATAATAAATGAGTGTGTATGGCTATTCTGTTTCCTAAATGCAACGTTTTCTCTAAATAACTGATACAACATTACAGAGCTTACATTTACTCGAAACAGGACACACCTCCACATTTCAAATGTCTAATAGGTTTATCAGAAATGATTATGATTATGCCAACATAATTTCTTCCTGCAAATGAACTTATTCAAGATGGTGGTGCGCATAAGCGTTGCAGCTCTTTGTCGTTTGACTCAAGAGTCTGTGTTTTTCACTAGTCGGCAGGATCGAGAATACAACATAACCGTAACGTAAATGTATGATTGGCCTACCGTGAGTATGCCCTTACTTGTCAAACAGAAAATAATTTACAAAATGTTTCCTTTAGAGTTTGGTGTATTTGTCGGACATGAAAGAAAGTCAGCAAAAGACAATCCAACAAAATCAATATATACCTGGCAGGTACACAACAAACACTAATGCACAGCAAGATCAATGGTGCCTTTAGGATACCAGTTAAGTTTATAGGAGGGTAAAACTGATATGGATATAGAGTGCTTACAGGAAATAGCTTACTTGCATAAGCATACTTGATATGCTGTGCAGAGAGGCTATTAAGTGAATGGTAATGGCTGCACTCACATAGCTTCTGTGTATCTTCATGGTACTCAAAGCGCCTTTAATACATTATCTCATTCACACGATGATTATGGCGCATGCTGCCATGGAAGTAAAGTAGCTCATTCAAACACTAATGATGCAATATCAGGATCAACAACAACTATTCTACCATTGGGTTTATGGTGTACTGAGCCATTCAAAGCCTTCTCTGACTCAGTTACTGATGCACAACTAAACACTTTGTTGCAACACCTTTTATTTTCAGTTATAATATTTAACATTGTTGGGGTTTCTCAATATGATGCTATCACACAAATTAGTAAAAATGCATATAAAGTAGTCCATAAATTGGAACCCCAGGGGATAGGCCAGAACACACTTAGCGAAGGAACAGTCCACAAAAGATATTCACTCCACCTCAGGGAGGATATAAAAAACACACATAGGTTAGGTGCAGTATAAAAAGGCAAAAAAACGTACCAGGACTTGGAGGTCAAGCAAGGCATGCAACGTGGGAGAGCAGAGAACAATAGCCAGCAAGACACAGCTGTCTGTGCCTAGCTTAAGTAGTCCATGGACTGATTAGCTGCAGCTGTGCCCCGATGGTCCGCCCCTCGCCCTGGAAGAATGAACAGAGAGAAAAAAAAAGCACAAAAGGGAAAATGCAGGGACAAAACAATAGGGAAGGCCACCTGGCGACTTACCTGGCTACTCCGGAAAATCATAAACGACAGATAATAATGTTAGGTCTAGAATAAGGGAAAAAGAAACCCAGGATCAATCCTCGGGGGCCGCAACCTTTCCAGTCGACCAGAAACTGGAAACCTCTGCCCCTTCTCCTCACGTCGAGAAAGGTCTTGGCTGTAAATGCAGGATGACTTTCAATAAGCCTGGAAGGAGAAGGAGGCACTTCCGGAGGGCTCAAGGGGCTGGAGGTAAAGGGCTTGAGTAGAGAGACATTGAAAGAGGGATGTATCCTGAGAGAGTCCGGAAGATGGAGTTGAACAGCAGGGGAATTGATTACTCGTTCAATGGGATAAGGACCTAAAACCGTGGCTGCAGTTACTTGGAATCCACCTGAAGGGGTAGGTCGCGAGATGACAACCACGCCCTCTGACCAGGCTTGTATTCCGGTGCTGGGCTGTGGTGGACTGTGGACCAACTCTACACTCTCTGCAGGATTCTTGAGGGTGTGTGGGAGTTTGCCCAACCAGTCTACATGTGTTTTGTGGACTTGGAGAAGGTATTTGACTGTGTCCCTTGGTAAGTCCTGTGGAAAGCGTTCAGAGAGTATGGGGTATCGGGCCACCTAATTGTGGCGGTCTGCTGCCTGTATGATCAGTGTCAGAGCTTAGTCCGCACTGTCGGCAGTAAGTCAGACCCGTTTCTAGTGAGGGTTGGACTCCCCTAGGGTTGCCCTTTGTGACCGATTCTGTTTATAACTTTTATGAACAGAATTTTTAGGCGTAGTCTGGGCGTTGGTTTAGGTCACTGCTTTTTGCAGATCATGTGGTCCTGCTTGCTTCATCTGACCAGGATCTTCAGCTCTCACTGGATCGGTTAGCAGCTGATTGTGAAGCAACTGGGATGAAAATCAGCACTTCCAAGTCTGAGTCCATGGTTGTGGCCCGGAAACGGTTGGAGTGCCATCTCTGAGTTGGGGATGAGATCCTGCCCCAAGTGGAGAAGTTCAATATCTCGGGGTCTTGTTCACAAGCGAGACAAGAGTGGATCGTGAGATCAACAGGCGGATTGTGTAGCATCTGCAATAATGCGGACCCCGTATCGGCCCGTCGTGGTGAAGCAGGAACTAAGCCGAAAGGCAAAGTTCTCAATTTACCAGTCGATCTACGACCTTATTCTCACCTATGGTCATGAGCTTTGGGTCATGACCGAAAGAACAAGATCATGGGTACAAGCAGCCAAAATTAGTTTCTTTCGTCGGGTGGCAGGGCTCTCCTTTAGAGATAGGGTGAGAAGCTTGTCATTCAAGAAGAGCTCAAAGTAAAGTCGCTGCTCCTCCACATCGAGAAAAGCCAGATGAAGCGGTTCGGGCATTTGGTCAGGATGCCCCCCAAATGCAGTATATTTAGCTTCAAAAGTATAAGGTTGTAAATCCTCATTTGTCCAAAAATAATTGTCTTTGTTGTTTGCTACCAAGTCTGCCATGATTTGAAATCACACTCAATGTTTGTTCCAGAAGTAGGAACAAACATTTGTTGTCAGAAGTCAGACGTGCACTGCTATGGAAACAGAAATCAATACACGGAATAAATCAGTCCCGGAATTGATTAAAATAACTAAAATACGGTAAATATTGAACATATTACATATTGTTATGAAGGTGTCTGTTACTACATTATATATAGACTTGCAGTGTGTATATAAAACGTTGATGGGGGGTTTTGAAGTTGTTTTAGAGGGCTTTGAAGGTTACAACAGTGACTCCCATTATCTGCATCTTTCAAGCTTTTTTATCATCTTTAAAATAGTTAAAAAAAAGATGTGTGTTCTTGTCTCTCATAATGATTGTGAACGATGCAGTTCCCCTTTAGGACTCTGAGCATATCAGTATGTGGAATTAAATTATGGAATGAATTAAGTGAAGAAGTCAAATAAAGTTGATATGATCCAATTTAAGAAACTGTTCAAACTCAAAGTGTTTACAAAGTACAAAGAAGAGGAATCCTAAAAAACATCTTGAAACTATTGAAAAATTAGATAATCTTACTCATCTGATTTTGTGAATTAATTTTTAACTATTTATTTAGAACTTAAATATGTATTAATAATGGATTTAAATTGTGTATAATTTTAGAAAAGAAGTGAACAAATGTGTTTGGAATTGCTATTAAATGGACAAGGGGTAGGATCAAATAAACTCAGTTTAAGCTTGTTTTAATGAGAAACCGGAAAATGTGGGATGTATCATATTGTAACTGTATGCATGTGCGAAATAAACTTAAACCATAAACCATGTGTGCTTTTGTATTCAACTTTATCTGTAATGCCAGTATTTATTTTGGCGTCTTACACTTTGTCTATGCCATGGCTAAACATGAGTAAGTCTTATTATTTCTGTTGTTCACCAGAAAGACTGGGTTAGACAATCAGAGCTTCACGTTGTACAGCCAAATTATGGAAAAAGTTAACCATTTTAAATATTATAGGCATTTGATTGGACCAAAAAGACAGAAAGGGTGAAAGCTAAATGTAAAAAGATAATAGTTTTAATAGGAACTGTCATTGGGAAAGATTAGGGAGCATTAAAACGATTACTGATTTTAGTTGGATTGATGGCTGGATAACCAGTATATGGCAAAACATTTCTGGAGGTAGACTGTGTAAGCAATTTTTAATTTTTGTAAACACACACACGCACACAAACACACACGCACAAACAAATCTATGCAGCCACACACATTATTAGTTAAGTGAGCTGTGTGTTACTCGTTTATATTTTTATGTCAGAGGTCTGACTGAAATAATGACCTTCCCTATTAGGTCTCCCAATTTTTAAAATCACTGTGGCCACTATGCTATCGGCATTACTGCCATTACGGAATGAGCTTGAAGCCAAACAGGATGCGTGTTATCATCACCACTGCCAGAGGGAATATTTTTCCTTATTCTATTCAAAAACAGAACTGTTAGGCAAAAAACATATTTTAGAAGTTCGTATGTGGTAGTCTTATTTGGGGACGATGTTAGAGGGTGGCTACTTGAGTTCAAACCCTGGATGTGAATTTTACTTTTGAGGAGGTGAAAAAAAATCTTGGAAGTAACATGCAGTACAGGAGTCCAACAGAGAGACGGGAGCTGCGTAAAGAAGCCTGTGCAGTGGGTTTACATAATTCAGGCATGGAACTTTAGTTATTGTTAGAGTTTCGGTTTTCCAATGACTTTCCATTGTTGTAGGTGGTGGCACTAAGAAGCCAGAGATGTGTCAATAAAACAATTAGCTCTATCGTTTAAAATGTCTCTTTTGACTCTCGTCCCTCCACGCTACATTGGTGACCCTGATGTCAGTCCCGCTGAAGTTTCCGAGACTGAACGGGACATCTAACTAAGCGATATGGCAAGTTCCGCCAATCTTAAATTGCCGGACTTTGCCTGTGCAACGTGGTTTGCACAGGCAGAGGCTCAGTTTGCCCATCTGTGGTACTACAGACGATGCACTATAACACGTCGTGTCAGCGCTTGAGAGCTCCACTGCAGCCAGAGTAGTAAGCTTCAGTACATATCCTTCTGCCCAGGATATGCAGGGCTCAAGTCTTACCTCCTCAAAATTATTGAATTGTCAAGGTCAGAACGAGCTTGACGTCTCCTTGCTATTCAGGGGAAGATAGACGGCAAACCCTCTAAAAACATGGAAATTATGTTAAACCTGCTGGTTACAGAGGAGCCAAATTTCTGCAACACATGCCACCACACATCCAGAAGGGGCTCGCTCATTAAGGTATTACTGAGCCACGTTCTCTGGCAGAGGAAGCAGACCGATTCTGAAGTGCTGGCCCCAGCGCAGTCACCCATGGTTGCCAGCGTGCAATCGGGCAGGGGACACATTGCTACGGATATCCCTGGTTTGTGTTACTTTCACGCACGTTTTGGTGCCAAGGCTAAAAGGTGCCGCTCCCCCTGCAGCTGTAACACGGCGGGAAACGCCAAGGCCTGTGCTCAGTAGTGACCGTGAGCACAAAGAACTAGCTGCTGTTTGTCAAAGACACCCTTTCTGGGCGCAGATTCCTCTGTGACACCGGCGCCCAGAGGAGCGTCCTGCCAGCTTCACTGGACCACGCCATTGGAGGGAGAACGGCCCACCTTTGACAGCGAGACCCCATTGGGACTAATGGCACAAAAATGTGGACTTATGTCTCGGGGGTCAACAGTTTCCGCTTTCTCCTCTTCAGCGCATATTTTTTGTGCACACACGGGCTGCTGGTAGACATCCAAAACGGCCGCCTGGTGGACACATTGACCTTATTCCTTGTTCGCGTGTGTTCACGACAAGGGGACATATAACGGTCACTCAAGCTTGCTCTCTCAAGGTGACAAATCTTAACAGCTTCTCGATTGGTTCCATGGTCTGACACAGCCCGCCTTTTCGGCCTCCACAACTAATTACTGAATCGAGCACCACATCGAGACCAAAGTCCTCCCCATCCATGCTTGGGCCCGACCAGTCAACCCGGAGAGACTGGAAGCGGCTCAGTCCGAATTACCCAACATGGGAGGTCTTGGTAACATTCGCTTGCCGCTAGCATCCGTGCTGCGACTATCGCCGCCACAATGATGCCACCACGCCTGACCGCTACCTGGTTCCTCACGTTCAGGACTTCGCTGCGCATCTGGCGGGGAAGCTCCAGTTTTCTAAGGTGGACCTGTTACTAGATTACCACCAAGTCCCTGTGCACCCTGCAGACATCCCTAAGACGGCTCTGATGACTCCTTTTGGGTTGTTCGAGTTCCGCAGAATGCCTTTCGGGCTGAAGATGCTGCTTAATCCTTCCAGCGGCTGATGGACTCAGCGCTTAGAGACATGCTCTTTGTTTTCGTCTTCTTAGTCAATGTCCTTGTCGCCACCTCCTTTGGAGGAGGAGTACCTTACACACCTCCAGGACCTCTTCACGAGGCTTGACCAGCACAGCCTGATCATTAAACCAGCAAAGTGTGTCTTTTGAGTGCCATCTACCCAGTTTCTTAGGAACCTCATCAGCAAGGCCACGCCACTGCTGTCGAAGGTGGAAGCCATTTCCACCTTTCCTCACCCACGCTCGTCCCAAGGGCTCAGAACATTTCTCTATAGAGTTACATTTTACCACCAATTCATCCGTCAGGCAGCTCACATCATGCACCTGCTGTACAAGGTTCTTCAGGGCAGGACCCCCAACCAGGATGTCGAGGACACGAAGGCTGCACTGTGCCGGGTCACTATGTTGGTCCACCCGTCCCTGGAAGCCCCAGTTGCTCTCACTACTGATGCACTCGACTACGCTGTTGACGCTATGTTTGAGCAGTGGGTCGACGGCGCTTGGCATCCGCTTGCCTTTTTCAGAAGCCAGCTAGTTCCCAGAGAGCGTAATTACAGCACCTTTGACAGGGAGCTCCTTGGCGTCTGGTTGGCAATCCGCCACTTATGCTTCATCCCAGAAGGCAGTGAGTTTACTGTTTTTGTGGACCACAAACTCCTCACCTTCTCTATGTCCAACGTGGCCATGCCATGGTCGGCCCGCCAGCAACGCTAGCTGTTGTTTATTTCGGCGTACACCACAGACATCCGATACATCGCGGGCAAGTTCAATGTGGTTGCAGACTGCCTTCCCAGAGGTGTCGTCACCACAATGCAGCTGGGTCTTGACTACTCGCATATGGGGTGAAACAAGCCTCTCACCACCTGATTCAGACGCGCAAATGTTCGGACACTATACAGTGCCTGTAGGAGGTCGCGGTTGGTGACTTGGGGTAAGGCTGTGATGTATTCTCTCAACTGTCCAGCCTAGACCCCTAATCATTATTGGCTGGCAGCGGGCTATTTTTGAGACAAACTACATCCTCTCCCATCCTGGCAGAAAGGCCTCTACGAGGCTGGTAGCTCAGAAGTAAATTTGGAGGAGGCTGAAGAAGAACGTGCGGGCCTGGGTTGACTCGTGTGTGGCCTGTTAGCATTCAAAAGTGCCCCGCCACACCCTTGGAGGAGTTCACAGTCTCCGAGAGGAGGTTCGACCATGTTAACATTGACCTGGTGAGCCCACTAACCCCTTCACACGGTTTCACCTACCTCCTTACGATGGTGGACAGGGAAACTAGCAGGCTATGAGCCGTTCCCCTCGCGTCAACATTGTCCACTGATGTGGCCCGGGCGTTCATCAGCCCCTGGGTCGCGTGCTTCAGAACCCCGTCAGACCTCTCCTCTGACCGGGGTGCACAGTTCACATTTTGGAACGTTGTCACCAGGGTCTAGGAGTCAAGCTGCACCGCACCACTGCATACCACCTCAGGCAAAGGATTTATGTGAGCGATTCTATCGCTCCATGAAGGCTGCCCTGCATGTCAGTTTGACTGACGACAACTTTGCTAGGCCTCAGGACCGACCCCAAAGAAGACCTGCAGGCCTTGTCTGCCGAGCTTGTATACGACCAAGTGCTGCGATTTACGGGGGATTTCATTGCGGATGCCATTACACCCTGGTCTGCGGCCAGGCAGTGGTCTTCCCTGCTGGAGGCCACCAGAGCATTCACACCTGTCCCCATGTCACAGCATGGCATGCCTGTTTCTCGGGTGCCCTCCAGCCTGCACTTAGCGGATTTAGTTTTCATTCATCCACCGCGGACCGTCCAGCAATGGCCCTCCACCCCTCACCCCCTGCCGTCTTTACCCACCGTAATTGGGCCATTGTCCCTCCCTGGCGTTGGGATTTTGACTGTGTAGTGGATTTACATAATTCACCCACGTAACTTTAGTTATTGTTAGAGAGTTCGGCTTTTAACACTACTCCTTTGATTCTCGTCTATACACGCTACACCTGCATACGGTCCGCCTGCGGCGACCTTGAAGAGGAAGCGCTTCAGGAGTGTTGCTGCCTGATTAGTACCGGAATCAATTATTTATTATCCAAGACATAGAGGCCACCATACGCTGTGTCTGACATCAACAACCCGCTTTCTCTGCTGTCAACCTTACTTACATTAAATACGCCCTAAACACTCTCATCAGTTCTCATCAAAATAACAACATAACTCAGAGGATTAGTGAATATGACAGTTTGGAACTGCAAACAATTCAATATACTGACTATAAAACACAGGATATGGAGCATGATATTAACCCGAATAGCATTTTGCTCAACTCAATCAACATTAACTGTGGCTGAGGAACTGCATAATCAAATCGAGAAGAATGGCAAGCTATCAATTATACATATTAACAGCAGGAGTTTGGATGCAAATTTTCCAAACATTAAAGATTACTTACGAATATTTACAACCCTATTCAACATCATCACAGTAACTGAGACATGGATCAACAGAAAAATGGGCAAACTTTGACCTGGATGGATAAAAATGTACATGTGATGGACCCGAGTGATGGAATATTAAAATCTAGTAAAATTTTGCTTAAAACAAATGTAAATATTAAGAACCCAATGTAGTGAGAGCAACCGTCCCAAAATAAGGAAAGATAATAAAGCTCATTTACAATGTATTCAATAAAAATTAAAAATACAGTCAAGTTGAAAATACCAATTGGTAAACAATAATATTGGTGAGGGTACAGCCACGACAGGCGTGGTCAGTGTCCTGGATCCGCTCACTTCCACGGCGTCCTCCTGCACCTAAATTAAATCGGAGGCAGGCCACGGGGATAAAATAATCTAAAAACACGGAGACGCTCTCAGGGCTGACGTCCCACTTACTCGCAAGGCAGGGTTTCCCCTGCCTCTGCTGTAGTTCCGCGTAGAAATATTGAGTACGCCCACCCTCCTCACCAGTCTCTGGTGGGACCTACGTGGCTATACGCGTCCCGTCTCGCCCCGCCTCTTGGTCGCTCCCGGGAGTCACCGCAGGTCTCTGGGTCCCGACCGCTCCTGCCCACAGGACCACACAGCCAGCGTACAACGCACAAGCCCGCAAGCCCACAGCCAAAGGCAGTTGATCACCCCCACAGATCCACCATCCACGACACTTACTTCGAAGGCAGAGTTTCCTCAGCCCCTGCGTGTTGTGGGCTTCTTGGGGTTCACTCCGGTAGCTTGCGGGGTTTGCTGCATAATCCTGGATTCCTTTCCAGCCTGCGGGCGTCCACCCGGACGCTCTTGGCAAAGCCTGTCGATACTCTCCGATCGCTCTTCCTTCCATTCGCTTCCTCCTCCGTTCGCTTCCTCCTCCTGTCGCTTCCTCCTCCTGTCGCTTCCCTCGACCCTTGCCTGTTCTCTCCTTTTAAATGTGCAGTCCTAATACTCCACAGGTGCATCTAATTTCAGGTGCCGTTCGATTGGGCACCTTGGTTGCTAGGGGCAACAAGCCAAAAGGGGCAACGTCTTAAAATACCAGCAAAGTCCACAAGGAGTAAAAACATGCAATTAAAAAGACAAACAAATTCCAAAGTGTAAAAACATGCAATTAAAATCCACAGCAATAAAAACACTAAGAAATGCATGGCAATGAAACATAAAAAAATTAAATCCCCTACTTGTGTCCCATCACATCCCCCCATACCTTATCGTTGTCAGTCCCTGCAACGGGGGAGCTCGAGTCTGCATAGCGGGCAGGCAACTGTCCCCGGTTTGTCTGAGTGGAGCGCCTGGGTTGTTCCACAGAACCCGGTTCCTCCAGTCGAGCCTCTGGGGGGCAGAAGCCCATAAAACACAGGCAGTTCACGGTTTTGAGTCTGTGGGGGTGGTTCCCCCAGAGGTAGTGATGCCATATAACAGGGGGCCCAGTACATACTTTCAAAGCGTTCCGGTGGATAGTCTGTTCCCTACCACCCTTCTCAGGGCGCACCCGATAAACCACCCCCATCTCTCCCACAATGTCCGAGATAACGTGGGGTTCAGGGTCCCACCATGTGTCCAGTTTGCCTTTTCCCTAACCGTCGCCTGTTTCTGACCCACACTTGCTCACCAGGGGTCAAAGGCAAGGCATGAGCCTTCAAAATTAATTGTACATTTTCGTCAGGTTTTTGTGCGCAGCTAAAAAACGGTGGCCTCAAGACCGGTGTTGGAGTTTGATCCCCATATAAAGAATTTAAATGAGTAAAAATTTTCCGAGTATTATCCTTCTAGTTTGCATCTAAAACCGAAATTTGAAGCTTTGCTTCACCCGTAAGCGCTCCCACCAAAATGGCTACTTTTCGTGCCTCGGGTATATCCTGGCTGCCCAGGAGCCCTTTAATCTGCTTCTTTCACTCAGAATACTTGAGATAGTCACCATGACCTTTAAATCTGGGCAACCAAGGTGTGCCCAGATACACCGGCATCATCATCTTGCCCTCATTGGAAACAGCGCTCTCACAATATGGATCCTGCTGGTAACGCCAGAAATGTGATGGACCCGAGTGGTGGAATATTAAAATCTAGTAAAATTTTGCTTAAAACAAATGTAAATATTAAGAACCCAATGTAGTGAGAGCAACCGTCCCAAAATAAGGAAAGATAATAATGCTCATTTACAATTTATTCAGTACAAATGAAAAATACAGTTAAGTTGATAACACTAAAAATACCAATTGGTAAACAATAATATAGATGAGGGTACAGCCACGACAGGCGTGTTCAGTGTCCTGGCTCCGCTCACTTCCACGGCGTCCTCCTGCACACAAATTAAATCGGAGGCAGGCCACGGGGATAAAATCTTCTAAAAACACAGAGACGCTCTAAGGGCTGACGTCACACTTACACGCAAGGCAGGGTTTCCCCTGCCTCTGCTGTAGTTCCGCGTAGAAATATTGAGTACGCCCACTCTCCTCACCAGTCTCTGGTGGGACCTACGTGGCCGTACTCGTCCCGTCTCGCCCCGCCTCTTGGTCGCTCCCGGGAGTCACCGCAGGTCTCTGGGTCCCGACCGCTCCTGCCCACAGGACCACACAGCCAGCGTACAACGCACAAGCCCGCAAGCCCACAGCCAAAGGCAGTTGATCACCCCCACAGATCCACCATCCACGACACTTACTTCGGAGGCCGAGTTTCCTCTGCCCCTGCGTGTTGTGGATTTCTTGGGGTTCACTCCGGTAGCTTGCGGGGTCTGCTGCGTAGACCTGGATTCCTTCCCAGCCTGCGGGCGTCCACCCGGACGCTCTTGGCAAAGCCTGTCGATACTCTCTGGTCGCTCTTCCTTCCATTTGCTTCCTCCTCCGTTCGCTTCCTCCTCCTGTCGCTTCCTCCTCCTGTCGCTTCCTCCTCCTGTCGCTTCCCCCTCCTGTCGCTTCCCTCGATCCTTGCCTGTTCTCTCCTTTTAAATGTGCAGTCCTAATACTCCACAGGTGCGTCTAATTTCAGGTGCCGTTCGATTGGGCACCTTGGTTGCTAGGGGCAACAAGCTAAAAGGGGCAACGTCTTAAAATACCAGCAAAGTCCACAAGGAGTAAAAACATGCAATTAAAAAGACAATCAAATTCCAAAGTGTAAAAACATGCAATTAAAAATACAATCCAATTCTAAAGTGTAAAAACATGCAATTAAAATCCACAGCAATAAAAACACTAAGACATGGCAATGAAACATAAAAAAATAAAATCCCCCACTTGTGTCCCATCACATACACACATAGGTTGACAAAACAAAGGTGAAGGAGGAGTTGCAATATTTGCAGACAAAAAATGTAACTTCAAGGTGATAGACATTATGTCAACAGTTATTCACATTATCCTGGAATGTATATCAATTGAAATATACAAACAAAAAAATAAAAATGTAATCATTAGTTGTATACACTGAACACCTGCGTCTAGTATTGAACTGTTTGGCTGGATGGAAGAAACGTTTTCAAAAAGTAAGTAACAAATATCATCTTTGGAGACTTTAATATTGGCTTACTTAATTCAAATAAATATAAAATTACCAATGATTGTATTAATACAATATAAAGCATGAACCTATATCCAAAAATCACCAGACCTACCAGAATAACGCCCTATTGTGCTACTTTGATCTACAATATATTTACAAACAACATACAAAACAACACAATAAGTGGACTGTTAGTTAACACAATAAGTGGACTGTCAGTGAGTGACTATTTGTCAATTTGTATAGTATATGGCACTAACTACAAGAGTGCTCAATCTATCAAAAAACAGAATACAGAAGGATGAGAACCATACTTGCCAACCTCCGATTTCGGGAGGTGGGGGGGGGGCGTGGTCAGGGGCGTGGTTGGGGGCGTGGTTAAGAGGGGAGGAGTATATTTACAGCTAGAATTCACCAAGTCAAGTATTTCATATATATATATATATATATATATATATATATAAGAAATACTTGACTTTCAGTAAATTCTAGCTATATATATATATATATATATATATATATATATATATATATATATATATATATATATATATATATATATATATATATATATATATATATATATATATATATATATATGTATATATATATATATGTATGTATATATATATATATATATATCAGTGACGTGCGGAGCCTCACCTGCCATCATGGAAAGAAAAAAAATGTAAAAAGAAACATTTTTTATTAAATGATAAATGATAAATGCGCTTTTCTACCTTCAAGGTACTCAAAGCGCTTTGACAGTATTTCCACATTCACCCATTCACACACACATTCACACACTGATGACGGGAGCTGCCATGCAAGGCGCTAACCAGCAGCCATCAGGAGCAAGGGGTGAAGTGTCTTGCCTAAGGACACAACGGACGTGACTAGGATGGTAGAAGGTGGGGATTGAACACCAGTAACCAGCAACCCTCCGATTGCTGGCACGGCCACTCTACCAACTTCGCCCCGCCGTCCCCTTATTATTAAATTGTTATATGTATCCAGTGATTATACTATAAAGTAATTTTCCATTTAACTTCACCCGTTTTAGATTATTTTTATTTAAAATCGCTGAATTTTCACATTTGCCGTTCAAATACTGAGAAGAGACGGTGCGGTGAACAGCAGCCAGTTGAGGCACGTCACTGCGTTGTGCCTCACCATGGATTGCGGACTCGGCTAACTGCTGGTCTGCTGTGCAGTGAGACCGTATTGCTATATGAATTATATTATACATTTCCATAGTTTAGTTAGCTGAAGTATATAATGTACAGTGTATTTTGTCAACAACTGTATGTGTGTAAAGTATTTCTTGTGCTGAGCGATCATAAAACGGCTGCAAAAGACGCACTGGCTGAGGCTCGCCTCCTGCACCCCCGCCGTAGAATGCACGGCAACCCCTGACGGGAGTGTTATATCAACTAAAGCCCACACTTAAACTTTCCACGTGCAAGATTGAATCTATTTAAAAAAGTTATTTCATAAGAAGCCAAAAAGTGCAAAAACATTAATGTTCGTGTTGGAGGAGTTGTGAATGACTGCAGGGCCACAACATTAGGTACACCTGCAGACTGCAGGTGTATCTAATTCACAACTCCTCCAACACGAACATTATTGTTTTTGCACTTTTTGGCTTCTTATTAAATAACTTTTGTTACCTATTTTTATGGGCTTTCCTCTTTGTGATGTTAAGTTCCTGTTATGCGCTGTTATACAGTATATGCCTTGAGCTCTTATTTTGAAGGCGCTAAGAGCGGAAGTGATGACACGTTGGAGTGGAGCGGAAGTTTTTGAAAGAAGGTAAATAAAGTGGTCCTCGTGTAAACTGGAGCCTCCGTGTTTGTTATTTTGTAGTTTCATACAGTATAGGCGACATTTATAAACCCTCGGTTACATTTTTTTAAATAGATTCAATCTTGCACGTGGAAAGTTTAGTTGATATAACACTCTCGTCAGGGGGTGCATTAATCCAGCACAACAGCGGCTCATGGACTTATTTTATAAGTAAAGGTAAGATCATAATAACGTTTTTTTTTTATTAAATGTGCTTTTTTGTGTGCTACAGTTTGTATGTGTAAAGTTAAAGTTAAGTTAAAGTACCAATGATTGTCACACACACACTAGGTGTAATGAAATTTGTCCTCTGCATTTGACCCATCCCCTTGATCACCCCCTGGGAGCTGAGGGGAGCAGTGGGCAGCAGCGGCGCCGCGCCCGGGAATAATTTTTGGTGATTTAATAACCCCCAATTCCAACCCTTGATGCTGAGTGCCAAGCAGGGAAGAATGCTGGTATGAGCTTTTAAACATAACCCGTTAACTGCTGCCAATCAAATGGTGAACAAGATACTCTTTAGGGTTCATATGTTTGTAAATCTGACTGTGATGAAGTCAGTGCCTCACCAGCCATGAACCTCACCGCACGTCACTGATATATATATATATATATATATATATATATATATATATATATATATATATATATATATATATATATATATATATATATATATATATATATATATATATATATATATATATATATATATATATATATATATATATATATATATATATATATATATATATATATATATATATATATATATATATATATATATATATATATATATATCCATCCATTCATCTTCTTCCGCTTATCTGAGGTCGGGTCGCGGGGGCAGCAGCTTAAGCAGGGAAGCCCAGACTTCCCTCTCCCCAGCCACTTCGTCCAGCTCCTCCCGGGGGATCCCGAGGCGTTCCCAGGCCAGCCGGGAGATATATATATATATATATATATATATATATATATATATATATATATATATATATATATATAAGAGAAATACTTGAATTACAGTGTTCATTTATTTACACATATACACACACATAACACTCATCTATTCATTGTTGAGTTAAGGGTTGAATTGTCCATCCTTGTTCTATTCTCTGTCACTATTTTTCTAACCATGCTGAACACCCTCTCTGATGATGCATTCAGCTTCGTCTCCTTGTTGTGTGCGCAGTTGTGCACTGCACTCTCTAAAAGCCGTAGATGTTATTGTCACATATGCATGCACAGTAGATGGCAGTATTGTCCTGTTTAAGAGTGTCACAACATTGCTGTTTAAGGCAGACGAACTGCTTTACGGTAGACAAAAACGTGACTGCTGTTGTTGTGTGTTGTTGCTGCGCTGGGAGGACGTTAATGAAACTGCCTAACAATAAACCCACATAAGAAACCAAGAACTCGCCCTCATTCTACAGTTATAACGTGATTGGGCAGGCATGCTGTTTATATTGTGGGAAAGCGGACGTGAAAACAGGCTGTTGACACGTCACTCAGGTCCGTCTGAATTTAGGGAGAAAATTTGTCCCGGGAGGTTTTTGGGAGAGGCGCTGAATTTCGGGAGTCTCCCGGAAAATCCGGGAGGGTTGGCAAGTATGATGAGAACAGAGGCGTCAATACATTTATTTAAAAATGACTTGATGACACTCAACTGGGGCATTATGTGTAATGATGATAACATCAACCGTGTGTATGAAGAATTTTTTAAAGAATATTTGGAGTACATTGTGATAAAAATTGCCCTTTGAAAAAAAATAATAGGAAGTTCAAATATAGTGACCATCCTTGGATAACAATTGGGCTGCAACATTGCTGCAAAAAGAAAAGTTCTCTATACAGAGAATTCATTAGACTGAGAACTAAAGGTGCTGATATTAGATATAAAAAATAAAAACAATAATTGACCAATATAATGAGAACAGCAAAAAAACTAATTTATGATAACATTTAGAGGAGAATAAAAATAACACAAATATGGGATCTTTGAATTATGTCATAAAAAAATGTCCTAGACAAGTAAATTATCTGAGATATTGCATTGTTAATGATAAAGAAATGTATAACAAGAATCAAACTGTTGACAGATTTAATGATATATTTGTAAATTTTGGATCTGACCTAGCCAAAACAATTCCTGACCTATCAACAACAGAGGAAAAGCACAAGTTACATTTAAAAACATCTGAGTTCGATGTTCCTCACAGCAATTGACAAGAAGGAAATTGTAGATATCATTGCAAATTGTACAAATAAGAGATCTACTGATTGTGAGGACATTGATATGTGTATTGTGAAAAGAGCGATTGAGGGCATTGTTAAACCACTAATTTACAACTGCAACCTATCCTTTCAAACTGATACATTTCCAGACAAGATACAAATAGCAAAAGTGCTACCTCTGTTTAAATCTGGGAATAAACACCACTTCATAAACTACAGTCCTGTTTCATTAAATCCTCAATTCTCCAAAATATCAGAAAAACTATTTAATAATCGATTGGACAAATTCATTGACAGACATAAATTACTCAACGGACGCCAATACGGCTTCAAAACAAATCGATCAACATCACTTCCACGAATAGAATATGTTGAAAAAATCACTCAGGCATTGGACCAAAACTATTTTACAGTTGGAGTATTCATTGACCTAAAAAAAGCATTTTAATACCACAAACCATTACATATTAATTAATAAACTGGAACGGTATGGCATTAGAGGTAATGTATGGGATTGGGTTAAAAGTTAGAATACAATAGAATATATGTTTATTGCCATTTGTACTGGTACAGGACAGCACAGATACATTGGAAGTATTCTGCATTTCTCCCTGAGTCAACTTCTACAAAAACAAGAGTTAGAAAATCGAATGACATTGTAAGAAAAAAAACGGCAGGTGGGTTACACACACAAAAAAAAGAGTACAAAGTCAAAAAAATATATAGATATGTTGTATTAACAGGTCAATAAATTAAACTAGACAGTACAAAAGTTATACACGGTGTCAGCAATACAAGTAAATAAAATAAATAAAGAATAACAATAAAATAAAAAAGTAAATAGGTTTTCTTATTGCACTAATCTCTTATTGCACTTGGGTTTATTGCACACGTTTCCATATTGTATTGTAACACTGTATTGTTTTTTGTTTTTTTGGTTGTTTTATTTTTTAGGTTGATATTGCACACTTGTGTCGATCGCACATTAGTCTATGAGGTGTGGCATGAAGTATTTCCTTCTCATCTTAATGTCCTTTGCTAAAAGTCTTACAGGAGTTGGGAAAATGCTGTTGTGGTAGCGAGCCTTTTGGGTAGATATACTCTCTGGCCTGTGATGTTGTAGGATGTGACCCAGGTCCTTGCTCTCGAATGGAGCATGAGCTGGGTGCTGTTTGTCTTTGAGGATGCTCTGCACTTTTCCCCTGTAGCCCTGTGTGTACAGTGGGTCCATGGAGGGGAGGTTGGAGCCAGTCATTCTCTCTGCAGTCTTTATGACCCGCCCTGTCTAGCCATAGTTTCTCAGGAGGAGGGTCAAGTTTGTACCGTCACCTTATGAAGGCTTTTCTACAGGCTGTAAAAGGTACCTTAACCAAATAACGATATGCTGTCCATACAACTGATACTATGTGCCCCTTATACATAGTCATACACGTCCTTGGAATATTATATTGCAGCACTTAAGGCATAACTGAGTGTACTTTTCCCAAAATGATTTTAGCCATGTACAGCTCCAAAATATATGAGTATAATGGGAATTTAATGAGCTACATTTGTCTTCAACATGATTGAGATGTTATTAACATTTTACTTTGAATCTTAAGTGTAATAAAAAAACAAAGCATATTTTTCCAATTAAACACCCTCCATTCTTGTGAGCTAGTGGAAGTAAACTGGGTTATACACATATACCATTCCTCAGATGTAATATCCACTTTGAATTCATCTTCCCATTTCGATTTTAAATGCAATGTTGAATCACTTTTCATTTCCATAAGACTCTCATAAAACCTGGAGACAACTTTAGTATAGGTTTATATCCACTCAACCTGACATTAATCACTGAATTTGTTGTTTGAATACTTTGCATTTTCACTTCCTTGTGATAGTAGTTTCTAAATTGTAGATATCGGAACAGATCGTTGTTATGTAATCCAAATGTGTCTTTCAGTGTTTGAAAACACTGCTCTTTTTCATTATTTTCAATGACATAACCTATTGCTTTTATACTTTTCATTGTCTACTGTCCACTAATGTTGTGTCGTTCGCGAACGATTCGTTCGAACGAACGAATCTTTTGAGTGAACGTACTGAACCGAATCACTTCATGAACGGATTCGTTCCTTTCTCAGTTCAGTTGAGCTCCGCCGCGACCATGCCGGTATGAGTGGAACTGGCGCATTCTGTGACGTCGGCGAACGACGCAGCCAGCTACTCATCATGGGGGCGGGGGGAGGGACTGAGCGAACGATTCTTTCACCGCGGATTAACGACATGAATCACTCACTGAACGACAACGCTCTCGCTCTCTGCTCTGCTTGCCCCAATGCCGCGGGTGATTCTCCTCCCGTTGCGGGGATATGTTTCATGCCATTGGCATCCGCTCTCCATTCATTCTCCAAGCTAACGGCTAATGTTGACTCAAGCCACATGAAAACAAACACACACATTATCTCAACACATAAAGTTATGAGAGTAGAAGAGACAGAAAGAAAGTCAGTGCAGGGCAAGGCTGAGCAGCAGCGACGCGAGGGGGAGGGGCGGGGCGTAAAGTGTAGGGCAGGCTGTTTGAGAAGATTTAAAATAAAAATAATAACTAATGTATGTACATAAACATGGGCTATTATTTATCTTGATTTTTATATTATTTAAGCTATTTATTTTCTTTTTTATTGCATATTTAAGTTGATATTTCCATTTTTATATTTTTAAATGTAAGCTACAGAAATTTTAGTTTTAATGTTGGCTTTTCTGGCACTTGGTTTAATATTTGTTTTGTTTTATTTAAGGTAGCCTATTTATTTTCTTTTTGTTTGCACATTTAAGTTAATATTTTCTTTGTTATATTTTTAAACGTAGGCTACAGAACATTTAGTTTTTATGTTGGCATTTCTGGCTCTCAATTTATTTGTTTTATTTTGAAGGTCTTAAGTTTACATTTTCTTTGCTACAGAACATTTAGTTTTAATGTTGGCATTTGTTAAGCGTTTCTTAATTTAATATTTGTTTTTGCACTAAACAAACGAGGCCTATTTATTTAACTGTTGATTGCAAGCATTTTAGTAGGCTATTACTATTTTTTTATTTCCCACTTTTATTTATTTCTTATTTTCATTTCAGTGCAATAAAACATATTTAACAACCAAGACATTTAGTCACATTTTGTTTATTGGACAGGCCGGAAACGCACACAGTGTTTTTAAAAGTAACGGAATCTCTACAGCTGCAATGTCTGTTAATTTGCGAACGTCAAGGGGAGTCTGTCAGGGCAGAGAGCGATTCACGTCTGTCGCCCTCTGGCCCACAGAACTGTAGCTGCTACTGCACAAGTGATTCGGTGATTCGCCGACCTGCACACAGAACTGCTGCTGCAGAAGTGATTCGGTGATTCGCCGACCTGCACACAGAACTGCTGCTGCAGAAGTGATTCAGGTTCACGTACTGAACTGTGCTGACTGTGGCGCTGTGTCAGTCACTCACTGCCTGGTGTACTGCATGCACAGAGCTGTGTAGGGACTCGCGTTCACCCTATTTGCTGCTTCTCCCACGAATGTCTGCACTGTACTGTACTACGCACGCCCCCCCCCCCCCCTCCTTTTTGGGGGGGGGGGGGGGGGGTGATTCGGTGAACGAATTTTTTGAAAGAATAAATTTAAGGAACTGATTCTAGTGATTCAGTACAGTCAAAAGAACTGCCGATCCCATCACTAGCACTGTACTGTACTACGCACGCCCCCCCTCCTTTTTGGGGGGGGGGGGGGTGATTCGGTGAACGAATCTTTTGAACGAATCAATTTAAGGAACTGATTCTAGTGATTCAGTACAGTCAAAAGAACTGCCGATCCCATTACTACTGTCCACTGCTTGAAGTTGGTGTCAAATGCTTTCTATGGAAGAACTTTCTGGCCATTCCTTAGTTCAAAATGTTTAATAATAAACCAATGTTCCAATGTGCCAGAAGTTATTGGGCTTATTTTATCTTTTAAAACCAAGGGAATTTTCTTTTCATATAGGAGTGATTGCACCGACCGGAAAACATTGAGAATGTGTTTAATTCCCTTCCATCTTGCTACATTGTTATCATTATTCCAACAAAAGAGAAACAGAGCTGCATAAAAATACTCTTTCAAATTTGGGAGTGCCATTCACCCCTTGTGTTTGGATAATTTGAGTGTTAAAAAGCTCACCCGAGGTCTCTTGCCACCCCAGACAAACCTGGATATAAGTTTATCCCAGGCTGTAAACTGACTCTGCAGGACCTCTACTGGTAGGGCTTGAAATAAGTCCAACAACCTTGGTAATATATTCATTTTAATGACATTAATCCTACTGGGTAGGTAAGCCATTGTCCAATATTGTTTTGGATTACCGGTATATATTTGCCTCATATAACGTACTTTGTTGTTTTACTCTATTCACTCCCAAATACCTTACTGATGTCATGACCCATCACAAATCAAATCTTTGTTCGATTTTTCCTGAGGGAACATTATTAAATGTCAATGATTGTGACTTTGTAATATTTAATTTATAACCTACATAACACCTAAAACACTCCAAGACATTCATTAATATTGGTAGGGAGGGCTCCGGCTCCGGCCCTGCGATGAGGTGGTGACTTGTCCAGGGTGTACCCCGCCTTAAGCCCGATTGTAGCTGAGATAGGCTCCAGCGCCCCCCGCGACCCCAAAGGGAATAAGCGGTAGGAAATGGATGGATGGAGGGCTCCGGCTCCGTTAAATAAATCATGATGTCACCTGCAAATAAACTAATTATATGTTCCCAATGTCTTCTTTAATGCCTTGTAAATGTTTATTCTGTCGAATGGCCTGGGCCAATGGTTCAATATAATTGGCGAATAATGTTGCACTAAGACAACAGCAGCCCTGCCCAGTCCCCCTCTCCAATGTGAATGCAACCCACTCACTTTGATTCTGGCTGTTGGCCGTTGATAAAGTGTTTTCACACATTCAACTGATTTTTTGTTAAATCTAAATCTTTCTAAAGTACGGTACAGAACCAACCAATCAACCCAAAGGGGATGCCTTTTCTGCATCAATACTTAAGAATTTTGTGGCTTTATTTTCATGTTGTATTTGGTCCATCAGATTAAATATCCTTATAATATTGTCATGTGTTTGACCTTTTTTAATGAATCATGTCTGCTAAAATCGTTTTGCAATTAGTGATGTATATAATGTGTAATCGGCATTATGAATTGAGATAGGTCTATGATTACACCTATCTTTCTCATCTTTCCCTTCTTTTATTGTTATAATTATTTTTATAATTGCCACTTTCCATGATAGGGGAAGTTTGCCTTTGTCTTTAATCTAGTTTAATGTTCTCAACCAACTCTTCTTGAAATATTTTAAATATTTACCAGTCTGATAGAAACTGTCACTACCAAACCTTATTTGGTTTTGTGTTGCCAATTGCATTTTTAATTTCCTCTAAAATTATTTCTATTGTAATCTCTTTGTTCTGTAATTTGGCAACATTGGGCAAATCTTACGTATTCAGAAACATACTTATTTCTTCCACTGTAGCTTCAGAAGATTATTTATACAGTTGCTTATAACTGTATAAATTCCCTTTATAAATCAGAAAAATATTTTCTATTTCTTCTGGTTGTTGTGTGAGTTGACTTATATCTGGATCCCATATTTGAGAGATAGTGCAAACATCCTAAAAAAGTGCAGTTTCTCTTTAACTTTCTTGGAGCCTCTTTTTGCTTTGCTCACCAAAATCTAAACAATAGAATTGATCATCTCTCCTCTCAACAAAATTGACAAGCTGTTCTTAACAAGAAGCTCGACTTCGGGGGAACCTGCCTGTCCCGACGGAACGTCTGTTGCCAGACACACAATGGAATATAGGGAGAAGTGGAGGGTTATGTGCTTGGCAATTCTTTCAGTCAAGGACGTTGAAGACATCTACTTATTCGGAATCATGATAACAGGACTTTCGCTGATTGGGGTGAGCGTTGCCCTGGTGTATTAACACATTTGGACGATGCTGGCAGCTGTTCAAGCTGCCACAAATAATTTAAGGATAGGCAGAGCTGTGGGCACTCAGACTTTTGAGGTTTGTGAACTAAATGGCAAACTGGATAACATCTTGGAGAAGCTGTCTGCTCTGCAAGGCAAAGTTATGATCAATTTGATGACCAGGAATGGACAATAAGGGGAAACGTTTAAAACACAACCATTCTAATCGGGATTTCCCCGCTGCGCTCAGCAAGGTTGTCGCCTCAAGAGTCCACCAGCGAACAAGCTCCAAATTCCTTCTCCGTCTTTCATGGACATACACCTGTTGTTTGTTGAATTTTGTTGGACTGACTGATTGTGTGTCGCGAAAACACTCTGCGAGACCAACAAGGTCAAAAGATAAGCGACTCTTCAGGCTTACACACACACACACACACACACACACACGCATCCACAAAAAATACACGCCATAAACATATACCTCACCCCCCAAATCCCAGACCTTCGATGCTTCATCCACCCAGGTGTGATGGACAATGAAAGAGAGTCTCTGGTGGGGGCAGCTTTGAGCCCAATCCAAGCATAGACTAATGACAATCTGTTAAAACATTTAATGCTTTTTGAGATTTTATGCCATTAATCAATAGTCAATTGACTGTGTTTTTGATTATTGCTTCCAGTTACCCTACTTCTCAGCCTGAACTACGTTGAGACGTCACTGTAATGGAAGTGTTGAAGGTTGGGCAGCACTTCGATAAAAATTGATCTGCCTCATTATTCCACACCATTGACTACTCACTTCGGCCATTAACGAGCAAATAAAAGACATGTAAATCTTAGTAAGACTCAGATACTCCGACCACTCTAACTTAGGTCTTTATCGCTGCTCCAAGGCTGCAGTACTTTGTCAGCCTGTCTTTTAGATTGTATCTTTGCTTTGTGAATTATTGACTCTTTTAGCTTTGGCGGTCACAGGAACTAAGAGGGCAAACAGTGGAGCTTCAAAGGCTGGCACTTTGTGCTTTTATTGTTGTAGCACAGATCAAATTCAAAGCCAAATATACAGAACTATCCATCCATCCATTTTCTACCGCTTGTCCCTACCAATATAAATTGTGTGCTTCCTACATATTGTGGTGCAGATAGACGTGGTAGTGGCTTGGTGCTCCCAAAACAATTTGCTGTTTATCGTTGTTTCTTTGTCTGTTCCAATTAAGTAAAACGTTGCTCAGTGTAATCAAAATGCTACACAAGCCCAGGGTAAGTGTCTTTGTGTTTGCTAACTTCTGTTATTTATTTTATAATTTAACTTAAAATCAGTTTATGTGACTTTAGTTGTTTTAATTTTTTTCAGTTAATTTTTTGTTTCTTCCCTTTGACATGGGGTTTGAGCTACCAAAATGACAAATACAGGTACCATGAATGGGCGTTTTGCAGGTGATCTACTAGGACTGCATGCACAGTTGATAACAAGTGTAAAAGTCGTGCGGGCCAACCTATTTAAATAAGGGGAAACTTATTTAGTGCCCTATTCTCACATGTGCTTAAGTAAAAAACAAGTTGCATTCTCCTCCTCGACTTAAGTCTGTTATTGTGAGCCTTCATCCAGGATGAGCACTCTGGTTGGAGCAACTATGAAATGGAGCTTTTCTTGTCAACAAAAAAGTATAGCACAATAAAAAATAAAAATAAAAATGTTGTAATGGGGAGTAGAGGGTTCATGATTGAAGACTGCTTATGGCCCCATTTAGCCATTATTTTCATTACCGTATTTTCCGGACTACAGAGCTCAGCGGGATATAAGCCGCACACACAACATTTTAGGATTTTTTTTTTCCCCCCCATATATTAGCTGACACGGACTAAAAGCCGCAGATATATATATTGCGAAATTAGTTATTTACATGCTAAGATTATGTAAATGTTTATTTACATACATTAATTGTTTCCAAACATTGTCTGTAACACAGCAGTAAAACGGCTGATCAAACAAAACAGAAGTCTTCGTCATAGACCCACTAGCTGCGGAAGCGAGCTTAACAGTTCACTCAACTCAACTCAATAACTTCACGGTGATGTTTTGTTGAATTTGCTGAGGAATTTGTGAAACTGAAACAATACAAAAAGAATGCCATTGTAAGTTAATAATACTAACACAAACACTCGTAAAGGTGATAGCATATTAGCTCATGCTAACAACAGTCATTACATTACGATAGCATGTAAAAATAGGCAGGAAAACACTGGTACAGACATCACACATGGCACGGTTTAGTAAGTATAAACAGTTTGTTATATTATTAAACTAACAAACGTTGCTTGGAGTGACGAATGAAGAATCCATACGTGTAGAAACGCTATGGACGGCTAGAAGACTGAACGCCACTTCTACTTCTAGTTGTTGAAAGCACTAAAAGGAAGGACATTGCATCCCCTGCAGTAAGCAAATTTGTCCAGAAGATGGGGCCATATCACCCTGTCAGTGTTTTTTCAGTCCTTTTTTTTTTTACATAAAATAATTTTCATTATGGCCGTCAGCAATGACAAATTCATAAATTAGCCACTCCGTTTTACAAGCCGCAGGGTTCAAAGTGTAGGAAAACAATTTGTGGTAATTAATTATCAATTAGGTGTTTCTTCATTTATCTATGACTGTAGTTGTAAATTGTTGTTCCGCCTAGCTCAGCTTGACAGATTTTTATA